>NC_043006.1:63643085-63658085 GCF_006345805.1 Octopus sinensis
AGTTTAAGGAAATCAACGTCGTAATGCGTTGTCAAGGAGACCAGCGTTCTTTTAGAACAACGACTTCATGGCTTGAAGACACCAAAACAGAAATGGTTAAGAAAGCCTGAATTGGCATCTATAAAGGAAGTAACTCTCTAAAAATGCTTATATAGTTATTTCCCTTACAAACCCGAGCAACGCCGGGCGATACTGCTAGTAAGATATATATCTGTGTGTGTGTGTGTGTATTACATATATAATACATATACAGAATGTTTCAGAATGAACTGTTTCAATGAAATCAGGCAAATTTGAAAAAAAGCTGACAGAATTGTATGCTTATTATTTAATTATGATGCCAAAAGAAATAAATTTATAAATCTTGTGTCAAAACTTTATTGAAAATTTTCAACATGTGCTCTGTTTGTATCCCTGCAAATATGAAATCTATCCTAAGCGTTGCAAAACACATTTTGAAGCAGTTCAGGGGTTATCCCCCAGCACTGCTAACTGAATGTGTTCTTAAAGTTCAGTTAAACTATTCCTCCATCCTGGGGATAGAGGAAGAGAAAATGATTGCAGCTAAATTGGAAAAAAGCTATTGTGGACTGGTCAGCGTCCACAACAGAAATGAAAATGAAATTATAAAAAAAAAAATCATAAAAATTATAAAATTATAAACAAAATTAGAAATGTATACACTTTTAATTCATATTAAATATGATAAATGTAATTAAAAGTGAGTTTTTTTTTTTAAATTGTCCAATTTCACCGAAATAGTTAATTCTGGGACACCTGGGGAATGCCAAACATTTTGAAGACTACAGTCAATAAAATAGCAATAAAAGTTTATTTTTTCTGTGCAGCCTGGTCCCTAAAGATCCACGGCTTAGCACTGGTCTGCAGCCTGCTGGCTGGGTTTCCTGGTCTACATCAAGAAAATCTCTTGGCCGTTCAGAAGATAATGTATACTCACTTGTAGCTCTGTCGGGTGTTTGGTGACAGGTGCAATTAAGATAACCATGTCTCCTTCTAAACTCAGGTAGGCGAAAACATCACACTGTGGCACAGTCATCAGGTCTGAGAGTTTCTCAGCAATGTTTAAGGTTGAGATGGGTCTGATGTCAGCCACTTTAAGGGCATCATCTGCCAAAGAGGTACTATAAAGAACACGTAGTTCAGCAGCTGAAAAAGGAGAGAACACAAAAGGTAAGAGAGCTGGGTTAAAGTTCAGGATATTTTTTGGTATGACATGACACACACATGGACACTGCCTCTGCTAGTAACAGAAGAATTGGAAAATTGGAAGACTACGGAGTGCAGTGCGTAAGAATCATGGAATGTACATAGAAAAAATGGCAACAAATTTTAGGTTGGGTCTGAGATTGTGTCTCATTTTACACTTGGATTGGGATCTTGCTAATAAACACACACACACACATGTATATGTATGGATATATATGGATGCATATAGCTTAGTGGTTAGGGTGTTCGGCTCATGATGGTAAGGTTGTAGTTTTGATTCCTGGACCAGGTTACGCATTGTGTTCTTTGAGCAAAACACTTCATTTCACATTGCTCCAGTCTGCTCAGCTGGCAAGAAGATGAGTCACCCTGTGATGGAGCGGTGTCCCATCCAGGAGGGGAATATACACGCCATGGAAACCAGGAAATCAGCATAAATTAAGAAGGTAGCTTTACCTTTACACACACACATATTAGAAACCTTGCCAAATCAGAGTGGCACGTCGAAAGCTCCCACTACATTCTCGGAGTGGTTGGTATAAGGAAGGGCATCCAGCTGTAGAAAACATGCCAGATCAGATTGGAGCCTGGTGCAGCCTCCTGCCTTGCCAGTCCTCAGTCAAACCATCCAACTCATACCAGCATGGAAAGCAGACATTAAATGATAATGACGACAATGATGATGATGGTGATACGTATATATATATATCATCGTCATCATCAGCATGTTTTCTAAGCTGGATGTCATCAACTATGGCCTCCAGTACATAACTGGTATTCATTTTATCAACCATGGTCCCCAGTGCATGACTGGTATTCAATCTATCAACCATGGCCACCAGTGCTAAGTATTTTATTCAGCCTGATAATGTGTCTGCCAGCTTGACACCTTAATAATCCTTACTATTATAGACACAAGGGCTGAATTTGGGAGAGGGGTGATAGCAGATTCCATCGACCCTCATTATGCAACTGGTACTTAATTTATCAAACCCAAAAGGATGAAAGGCAAAGTCGACTTCAATGGAATTTGAACTCAGAACATAGCTATAGGCGAAATACCGCTAAGCATTTCGTCCAGCATGCTAATGATTCTGTCAGCTCAACACCTCAGCTTGACACCTTAATAATAATAATAATAATAATAATAATAATAATAGTAATAATAATAATAATAATAATAATAATAATGCAGTGACTCTCATGGCTAAGCAGTGGCTCTCATGGCTGCAGTGGCTCTCATGAACGCAGTGGCTCTCATGGCTTCTGATCTTAACTGATTGGAAGTGTTATCATGTACATTGTTTTGTCTTGGTATAAAAGATGGGCTACAGCAAATATTCTGCTCAATACCACAGATTTGCTTGTCAGTTGTTTGACCTTAACCAGTTGAGCATGTCCCTTAGTGGCTGACGATATGTGCATCTCTGATCACGAGCAGAAGTAGTGGGGGAGCATCATAGCCATATAGCCATGTGTTGAGAGGAATTCTTTGGGGTTTGAATAGTTCACCTCTGGAAACATGGGTGGTTCTTTCAACATCCTTAAACAACCCTTATTCAGGGACCGTTTGAGCGGGATGGGCTACTCAACCTGAAGAAAATTCTAACTGGGCCCCACCTGCAAGGTCATGTGCTGTTTATCTTGATATGAGATCACCATGTCGCGCACATATGATTGTGATGCATGTGCCTGGTGTACCTTTATCAGACGGGTAGTCATGATGGGTATATTGGGCTTTGTATATTTTACCCCAGTGTCACTTTGATGGCATGAACTGCTCTCTCACTCAATAATAATAATAATAATGATAATAGTAACAACAACAACGATAATGAGGCAAAGCAGAAATCCTCACCACATATTGGACAGCAACCGGCGGGAGGGGTAATTGGTTTACAGGACCTTGGATGGATCGGAGGACAGGTCATCTTGAAGCAGTGGGAGTTCTGTTGATCTTGCACTGTGGAGGAAGACAAATGGGTTTTGTGGAATTAGTAGTAGAAATAGTAGTGATAGTAGTAGTAACAGTTGTGGTAGTATGAATGATATTGGTGGAAAAGAAGAAAAGAAAGAAGCAGAAATGTTATAATTACTGTATTTGAAGGTTTGCAAGATTTCAATAAAATGTTTTTAAAACATCACCCCAGGTCCTTATATGCAAAGCTGGGCTCCCAAAAGCTAATTTTGTCCCCAACCCTCGGGATGTTCACTACTATAGACTGATTTTAATCCAAATGGTCTCATCCCCATAGCCTCCCTTCTTAATACTCTTTTACTCTTTACTCTTTTACTTGTTTCAGTCATTTGACTGCGGCCATGCTGGAGCACCACCTTTAATCGACGGGCTTCTCTCAGTTTCCGTCTACCAAATCCACTCACAAGGCTTTGGTCAGCCCGAGGCTATAGTAGAAGACACTTACCGAAGGTGCCACGCAGTGGGACTGAACATGGAACCATGTAGTTGGTAGACAAGCTACTTACCACACAGCCACTCCTGTGCCTATAATAATAATAATAACTTTTTATATATTGGGTTGGTGCATAATTATTGCAGCTAGTTTTCAACAAAAAACAATAACAACATTTAACAAAAACATCTTTAAATGATGGCCTGACCGTCTGCCAAGCAAAACGGGAAGCAGTAATTGAAGTAGATGGTGAATATGTTCCGGAATAATCATTTAAAGATGTTTTTGTTAAATATTGTTATTGTTTTTGTTGAATAAAATTTGTTGAAAAAAAAAAACTGCAATAATTATGCACCAACTCAGTACAATATTTCTACAGTTTTTTTTTTTTTTGCTATGGCTAAGATACTTTTGTAATGATTCACAACACCCTGCTGGACTTTTTAGATATTAACATGCTTTAACCCTTTGTGAAGGTGCATTGTTCAGTGGTTAGAGCAACGAGCTTATGATCGTGAGATTGTGAGTTCAATTCCTGGACTGGGCCATGTGTTGTGTTCTTCAGTAAGACACTTTATTTCACGTTACTCCAGTTCACTCAGCTGTAGAAATGAGTTGTGATGTTGCTGGTGCCAAGCTGTATCGGCCCCTTTGCTTTTCCCTTGGATAACATCAGTGGTGTGGAGAGGGGAAGCTGGTATGCATGGGCAACTGCTGGTCTTCCATAAACAACCTTGCTCGGACTTGTGCCTCGGAGGGGAACTTTCTAGGTGCAATCCCATGGTCATTCATGCTTGGGAGGGTAATTTTCTAAGTGCAATCCCATGGTCATTCATGACTGAAGGGGGTCCCTGAACCCTTTACCGTTTAAACTGGCCACATCCTATGTGGTTTACGTTCAAACCAACCAGATCCTGCCTCTCACACCTACCTTACAATATTCTTGAAGAATAAAGTATCACAACACTAAAATCTCAACACTAAGAGATAATACATGATTAATTCCAAACAACGTAAATAATGAAGAATTTTGGGGAAGGGGGCCAGTTGATTTGATCAACACTAGTATGCAACTGGTACTTAATTTATTGACCCTGAAAGGATGAAAGGCAAAGTCGACCTCGGCGGAATTTGAACTCAGAACTTAGCGACGGGTGAAATACTGCTAAGTACTTCATCTGGAATGCTAACGTTTCTGCCAGCTCACCGCCGAGGAAGTAGACAGTAATCAGCAAGAAACTGCTTAAAAGCTGTAAATGGTTACTTACAAGAAAGCTGCCCCACATTTCGACAGGATCCTTTATAGTCAACAGTTGTCTTATGGGCAAAAGCTTCACAGTCACTGGTGTAAGTCTCACCATTGTGGCCACATACGACTCCATCGTTTTCACAGTTTTCCTGTAACAAAGCAGACATTGGTTGTATAGAGAGTCGTTGACAGACAGGTATATACGGATGAGATGGGTGTATAGAAATGTGATGGGTGTATACAGATGAGATGGGTGTATAGAAATGAGATGGGTGTATACAGATGAGATGGGTGTATAGAAATGAGATGGGTGTATGCAGATGAGATGGGTGTATAGAAGTGAGATGGGTGTATGCAGATGAGATGGGTGTATAGAAATGAGATGGGTGTATACAGATGAGATGGGTGTATAGAAATGAGATGAGTGTATACAGATGAGATGGGTGTATAGAAATGAGATGGGTGTATACAGATGAGATGGGTGTATAGAAATGAGATGGGTGTATACAGATGAGATGGGTGTATAGAAATGAGACAGGTAAATATGTAATGAATATTCGTGGGAATGGGAATGATGGAAGAAAAGAAGAAAGATTTTGTGTATACATTGTCATCGTCATCATTTAATGTCCACTTTTCCATGCTTCCATGGGTCGGATGGAATTGTTGAGGTAGATTTTCTACAGCTGCATGGCCTCCCTCTCATCAACCCCCCCCCCCTGTTTCTTGGAAGGTTGGAAGTGAAGGGCGCCACCTGCATGATATTCATTGGCAACAATCACACAGAGTCACATGAAGATAAGGAGACAGTACCATACACACACACACACACACACACAAACATCATCATCATCATCATCATCACCATCATCATCATTTACCGTCCGCCTTCCATGCTGGCATGGGTTGGATGGTTTGACAGGAGCTAGCCAGGCAGGAGACTGCACCAGACTTCTCTGTCTGTTTCGGTATGGTTTTTTATGGCTGGATGCCCTTCCTAACACTGACCCCCCAGCAGAGTGGACTGAGTTCAGAGTGGACTGAGTTCAGAGTGGACTGAGGTCAGAGTGGACTGAGGTCAGAGTGGACTGAGGTCAGTTTTGGCAAGGTTTTTACAGCTGGATGCCCTTCCAAATGCCAACCACCTTACAATATGGGCTGGGTGCTTTTTAAACATGGCACCTGCACTGGTAGGGTCGCCAAGTAACTTGTGAGATGGAATCTTTGAGAGGGAAAGGGGAATTGGAGGAGGAAGTGATCTTGTGTCAGATGATGAAAAGTTAGAGAAAAACAAAAGACAAAGACAGGTGTATAAACAACAAGCAGGTGTATTAGGTTGATGCTCGGGAAGGTGAGAAAGTCTTTTATGTTTCAAGCCTATGCTCTTCAACAGAAAAGAACACAAGAAAATAGATAGAGAGAGAATGAAAAAAAACTTGTGGACTTAGCGATACATTTTATACACACACACACACACACACACATATATATTCAAATATTATTTTAATAATAATAGAGAATAAAATCAATAATGATTTTACTAGTGGCCAGTGCAGAAATAAAAAGCTTTTAGGTAAATTTTACAAATTATTTTATAACTATATACATAATTACAACAAGGGGTCAGTTTAATGCTTCCCCACACACAGCTAGAAATAGACATTAAAGTCTTTTTACTACCTTAAAATCTCCAACGGAGATTTTAGGGTAGTAAGAAAGACTTTAACATCTATTTCTAGCTGTGCATGGGGAAGCATTAAGCTGACCCCTTGTTATGATTATGAATATAATTATAAAATAATTTATATTTGATGTTAAACGATGATGATGATGATGATGATGAATATGATGATGATGATGATATATATATATATATGTATATATGTATATGTGTATATATATGTGTGTGTGTGTGTGTGTGTATATATATATATATATATATAGAGAGAGAGAGAGAGAGAGAGAGACAGTATTCAAAGTGTCCTCACTTGGCAGTGTCCCCAGTAGGCTAAACTCTTGTTATGACCATTCATTAAACAGATATTGGAGAATTCTTCATCGAGAGTATCACAGACATGTTCATGGTTGTGACTGCAACCTGGTTTCTTCGATACTGAAATACAAAGAGAGACAAAAAAAAAAAAATTAAGAATTCGTCCATTAGAGGTTCTTCAGGGAAATTAAAGATTTTGGAAGGGAAAAAATAGTCATAAATGAGGCAATATGTGAACTTACAGCAGACATATTGAGGACACGATCTTTCTTGGAAACTGAGACACACCTGGTGATGTGGGACACACCTGTGAAATGGAGAGTAAACAGAACAGTGTTGAGGTGGTGGTGGTTGATTGTATGTTGAAGGGGTCCAATGAATGGAGTAATTTATGGCAAAATCATTTGTAAAATTTGCACATTTATTTTGTGTGTGTGTGTGTGTGTGTGTGTGTGTGCATGTAATATATAGCATTATAATTCTATGTATGAAGTATGTATGGATGGATGTATACATAAATGCATCATAATTGTTTGTATGTGTATATATATATATCTTTATATATAAAAGAGAAGTTGTGTGCTGTCTGTCTCCTAGGATTTAGATTCCTAACTACTCCCACATTTTGTGGTGCAGTTTAACCAAAACCGGGTATCTTATAGTCGTGGGTATTAGCGTGCGTCTACGATGAGTCTATGATTTAAAAAAAAATTTACCATCACTTTTTCCCACTTTTAATGCATTTTTGGCATATATAAGGGAAGTAACTCTCTAAAAATTTATTATTAAATCTCAGAACATAAAAAGCTACAGTAACCCCCCCCCCTTTACATCTCTAAAAATGCTTATATAGTTATTTCCCTTACAAACCCGAGCAATGCCGGGCAATACTGCTAGTCTATATATATAATTATAATTAGGGTTCATCAAAGATTTGCTTTACCACATACCGAAGTTTAGAAATAGCAGCCAAAGAACCTTAGCTATTTCTTCTACTATAAGAAGAGACTCCCAGACAAAACTTCGGTATGTGGTAAAGCAAATCGTTGCTGAACCCTAATTATAATTATACTCGTAATTATAAAATATTGTTTAAGTTTACCGAAAAATGGTCCTTTTTCATTCTACTTGGTGGAATTAGTAATTACTAGTTAATTAATTAATTTTACCCTTTATTATTATTGATATATATATATAAATTATTATCCATTGCACCAACAACCATCTTGAGCACCCTTTTGAGCTCCATGTGACTAACACATGTGGGCATTGCCTACAGAGTCAGAAAACAGCACAGTTCCCATGGCGTTCAGAAACATTTTTTCACACTCAGAGTTGCTGAAGCATGGAACAAACTACCTGCATCAGTTGTTAGTTGCCAAGACATTGCATCCTTTAAAACCTCACTGCTTCCTGAAATTCGCCAACTCTACATCTGATACACCCCCCACCTTCCATGTATATCGTGACTCATACACTGTTCACTTTTCTGACTTTTGTACATAATTCTATGTACTGTACACGCACCTTTGATGAGTTGTTGTGCACCTGAGCACTGTACACAATAATTTCATTATTATATATATATATATCGGTGGCACCCCATGCCGGAGGCACACCTCCGTGCTGGTGGCACGTAAAAAGCACCAACCGATTGTGGTCGTTGCCAGCCTTGCCTGGCACCTATGCCAGTGGCATGTAAAAAGCACCCACTGCACTCACGGAGTGGTTGGCGTTAGGAAGGGCATCCAGCTGTAGAAACACTGCCAGATCAAACTGGGCCTGGTGCAGCCTCCTGGCTTCCCAGACCCCAGTCAAACCGTCCAACCCATGCTAGCATGGAAAGCCAACGTTAAACAATGATGATGATTATATATTACTAGCAGTATCGCCCGGCGTTGCTCGGGTTTGTAAGGGAAATAACTATATAAGCATTTTTAGAGATGTAAAGTATAATAGCCATCTCAATATGGCTAACCACAAAGGGGTGTGTTACTGTAGCTTCTTACGTTCTGAGAGTTAATAATAAATTTTTAGAGAGTTACTTCCCTTATATATGCCAAAAATGCATTAAAAATGGGAAAAATTGATGGTAATTTTTTTTTTTAAATCGTAGACGCGCGCTAATACCCAGAAGGGCTCGATATGAATCAAGACTATAAGATACCCGGTTTTGGTTAAACTGCACCGCAAAATGTGGGAGTAGTTAGGAATCTAAATCGAGGGAGACAGACAGCACACAACCTTACCTTTATATATAAAGATATGTGTACAATATATATATGTATGGATATATACCATTTTTTGAAGGCATTAAAGGCACATGGGCATACATGATGCACCCCAATCTGTGCTGGTCAAATTCAGAGGAAAAGTCAAAAACAAATTTTAATTTTTAGTGCATTATAGCTTCTAATATAGGCCCAGCTTCACATGTAGGGCCCAGGGTGGTTTTTAGAGATAGATTTTTAAAATTCTAAATGGCATATCTTGTATGCCATCAAATATGGTAATATATAAAGAAGAAAATATATAAGAATATTTGTAGAAGACTTACGTCTCATCTGAACCACAGTTTGCGTTCTTGCAGGGATTGATTGCAGTACAGTTACCAAACCTAAATTGGATCTCTTTGAGTCCTGCACATCTGAAGAACAGAAGAAAAGAATTACAGGACAAAAGGAAAATTGAAGAAGAATTAATGGAGTTTGTATCAGTTATTTTTGTATTTTAGGTTTGAATATCTTTCCATGGTAAGTAATTAGATATTAAGAAATGTATGGAATAATCCACAGAGGATATTGTGATGGTGGTGGTGGTGGGTCTTTTATATCTGAATGTGGTAATAAATAACTGCATATGCACATACATGCACACACACACACACATGCATAAATACGCATATATCTACATGCTCATATGTACATATGTATGTACGTACATACATACATATGTATGCTCATTCGTACATACATACATACAAGCAGACATACACACATATACATAAATACACATATATACGTACATACATACATATACACACATACATACATACATTCATACATACATACGTATGTACATACTTATGTACGTACGTATGTATGTATATATGTATGCACATATATATGTGTATTTATGTATGTATATGTGTGTATGTCTGTTTGTACATATGTATGTATGTACATACGTACGTGCATACGTACATGCATACATACATACATACATGCATACATACATGCATACACACATGCATACACACACACACACACACATACATATAGGGTCAGTTTTAGGGTCGCTGGCGTCCCGGGCAAGCTGAACTTTTGCGTGTAGAAGCTGATGATCATGGAAATTTCCTCATCTTTGTCATGCTCTCCTTGGTGCCTCCTAGCACATGGCACTCCGGGTGACTGCCCAAGTTGCTGGTACCTTGGGGTGGCCTTGGATGTTGGATGTGTGGTTGTATGAAATTATGCGAGTGTGTGTAAGAGAGAAAGAGAGAGAGGGAGAAAGAGAGAGAGAGAGAGAGAGAATGAGTGAGACAGACAGACAGACAAACAGAAAGAGGAGAGCAAGGAAATTTGAGAAACTAGGAGAAAAGGACAAAAGCAAAGAAAGTGAGAAAGAGATGGGAAAACAGAGAGAAAGAGAGAGAGAGAGAGAGAGAGAATGAGTGAGACAGACAGACAGACAAACAGAAAGAGGAGAGCAAGGAAATTTGAGAAACTAGGAGAAAAGGACAAAAGCAAAGAAAGTGAGAAAGAGATGGGAAAACAGAGAGAAAGAGAGAGAGAGAGAGACTAAGAGAGAGAGAGAGAGAGCGAGAGAGAGAATGAGAGAGGGGGGAGTGAGGAAGAGGTTAAGCAGTAAAATATTGGTACTTACAATGCCAAACATCTGTTTGGGTAGGTTCTACCATTTATTCCACAGACTGGGAAGTAATGAGACTGACAGTTACATGGTAAACCTATGGAGGAGGCAGAAAGAGAGAGAGAGGCAGAAGAGGATTAGAAAGGTCAGTTTTAGGTTTAGTCTGATAAACAACACCGACATTTATGACATTACAACAATGATGATGAGATGGAAAAGGATGCAGAACAAATTTGGTTTTCATCTTTTGTAGAACCATCAAAGGATCTTTGTGGCTTTCGTCACTGTTTACAATTTTGTTTCAATTGTTTTCAAAATTTCGTAAATGGATTAAGTTTTGTATTTCAATAATGAAAATGAAATTCATTTTTCCTATGAATCCATAATTAAAAAGTTTATTAGGCACAGGAGTGGCTGTGTGGTAAGTAGCTTGCTTACCAGCCACATGGTTTTGGGTTCAGTCCCACTGCGTGGCACCTTGGGCAAGTGTCTTCTACTATAGCCTCAGGTCGACCAAAGCCTTGTGAGTGGATTTGGTAGATGGAAACTGAAAGAAGCCCATCGTATATATGTATATTCATATATATGTATGTGTGTGTATATGTTTGTGTGTCTGTTTGTCCCCCAACATCGCTTGACAACCAATGGTGGTGTGTTTACGTCCCCGTAACTTAGCGGTTTAGCAAAAGAGACCGATAGAATAAGTACTAGGCTTCCAAAGAATAAGTCCTAGGGTCGATTTCCTCGATTAAAGGTGGTGCTCCAGCATGGCAACAGTCAAATGACTGAAACAAGTAAAAGTTAAAAAAAAGTAAAGCCTTCAAAATTTGCAAAATTTGGGTACTTTTAGCCAATCAGAAGAATGTTTCTATAGTAACCAAAGCAAAGAAGCCCCACATGTTCCATAGCTGATTGTGAAGAACTCTGTTTCCGTAGTAACCAAAGATGCTGCACATGTGCACAAGAAGATCCTGTGTGAGACAGAATGTGATAGGGCCGACTCTTAGAAATACAGGTACAATTAAGTTTTGCTAGATGAGTGGACTGGAGCAACGTGTTATAAAGTGTCTTGCTCAAGGACACAATTCATCGCTGGGAATTGAACTCACGGCCTTACAATCGTTAGCCGAATGTCCTAACCACTAAGCCATGTGCCTTGATCTGCTGCTATAAGTACAAAAAGTGAATTTGCTAATGTCATCACCAACCTGTGTATGTTCTGTGTAGCTTGTCTTTGGGTTTCACGCACTGACGCTTCGTACAGATTGTCTTGCTGGAGTAACACGTACAGAAATTACAATGGGACATGTAGGCAATATTTTGCACTGAAAATAAAATAAAATAAAAAACGAAACAAATTAATTAATCCTTCTATGAACAAATTTTGCACTGAAATTAGAGGAAATAAAATTAAAATTAATCATCCCTTCTGTGAATGAATTGCTGATCCAGAATATGTGTTATTTATGTGCTTGAATAAATTTTCACAGTAAATTGTGAATTGGTTGATGTTTTGGGACTAAAATAATGATTTATGTTAAAGCTGGAGTGTGAAACGTAAAGAAAAGTGGATCATTTCGGTTTGAACGGCAGTTTTTCTAGCGGTGTCATATGAAATTGTCACCCATAATTATGACCCTAGTATCGATCTATTGCATTTCAATCTGTTTTAGGGTTAGGGTTAGGATTAGGGTGGGGGGAAGGGTATCTTTTTTTCTTCAGAAATATAAATAAACCCAATCTGTTTCTTAAACGAGGGACATATACATACGGCACAGAATGTTTTCACCTCAATAGACGTCAGTGATTGGTTGAAATTGCAGAAATTGAAGAAAAAAAAAAAAAACCCAAATATCTTACAAACTATAGAATTTTCTCAAGAAAGCCAAGAGAAAAAGATGTTTTATAAATACATTCTACCAGTATACAAAGTTTAAATGTGTTTAGTTATGTGGAAATTATTTTTAAAAACTGCCATTCAAACCGAAAAAATCCAGAAAAGACATACTTGTCTCTGGAAGTGTTTGCATTATCATTCCTTTCAGTCTGTCTGTCTACCTTTCGTCGCCCCAAATCGTATGGGCCTATTAATACACAGCACCTATGCTAAAAGAGAGATGAGATAAAAGTTGCCTTCTCATATTCATACCACTTCTGTTGCTACTAACTGCTGTTTTTTACAATAAGTCTGTTGGTTATTTGCAACATCAGTGCCAGGAAAGACTCTGAAATTCTTTATATCGTTGGAGTGGCTGTGTGGTAAGTAGCTTGCTTACCAACCACATGGTTCCGGGTTCAGTCCCACCGCGTGGCATCTTGGGCAAGTGTCTTCTACTATAGCCCCGGGCCAACCAATGCCTTGTGAGTGGATTTGGTAGACGGAAACTGAAAGAAGCCTGTCGTATAGATGTATATATATGTATATGTATGTGTGTGTATATGTTTGTGTGTCTGTGTTTGTCCCCCTAGCATTGCTTGACAACCGATGCTGGTGTGTTTACGTCCCCGTCACCTAGCGGTTCAGCAAAAGAGACCAATAGAATAAGTACTGGGCTTACAAAGAACAAGTCCCGGAGTCGATTTGCTCGACTAAAGGCGGTGCTCCAGCATGGCCACAGTCAAATGACTGAAACAAGTAAAAGAGAGAGAGAGAGAGAGTGATCCAGCTGTTATGTCGCTTCTGGACGTCTGTCACATTGGACCCTGAAACAGGGTTCCAGCAGCCATAGCAGACAATTCTCATCTGTCAACGATATAAATACGAGTGCTTCTATGCACGACGAATCAATGCGAGAGGTTCCCTCGTGGTAAATAAGGCAGTATTCCGTCTTCTAACACAACATCCACGCTAAGTTGGACATAGAGACTAACTACCATTTGGTATTAACACTACTCCAGTCTCGTATATAAAACTTCGATCTGGTGAAATTATAGAAGCAGTTAACCGACAAAAAAATCTTCCTCTGGGGTATATAAAACCCGTACAGGAAGTCTTCCTCTACTCATAGCAAGGATAATCTCAACTAATTGAATTTTTTTTATCTCAATATCTTACAAATATGAGTTTCATGACGACAAACGCAATAATTTTAAATAAGAGTAGTCTCCCTTGCATCATTTAATTTCTTTATCAATTTTTGCGGGTGTGAAAAGTAACGTCTTTCTTTTTCTTTTATTTTCTCTCTTATGGTGCGATAAAAATTTTGAATGATTATTTTTGTTGTTGTAGTTGCTGTTTGATAGATCTTTGATTAATTGTGTCTCAGATCACATTATCCCTCCTGGTCTTCCTTGAATGCACATCAAATATAATGCTTATTTTTTATTCACGTTGGTTTGAAGAAATTATGCATTGTTCTGTAGCTTGTTATTGTTTATTTAGAATGACATTGTAGGGGTAGTGTGAGAAGCCAGATCAGATAGAATATTTGGGTCAGAAATGATCAGTTTAATGGAGATTAGTTTGCGCTTGTAGCAGGTTGAACGACAACACAGAAGCCGGCGAAGTTTCGCTTGTCGTAGCACAACTTTTCCGTCGATTTCCGTAAAAAACTTTTATTTTTTTACATAAGTAATGAGAGCGAAAGAGACTAAGAGGAAGCGATTTTATGACGAGGGAAGTTTGTCTTTGAAGTTACCGTCTAGGGGAAGCATTGATGTACATGTGTGTGTGTGTGTGTGTTTGATGGGGTGTGGGAGACAGTATGTTGTGTAAGTGAAGTCCTTCTGTTAGTGTGTGTGAAGAGACAGAGAGAGTAATGTGTGAAAGAGAGAGATAACTGAAATTTTTTACCCGGTGTGTGTGTATATGTATGTATGTATGTGTGTGTGTGTGTATGTATCTATGTATGTGTGTGTGTAAGTATGTGTGTGTATGTATGTATGGCCGATTCATCGTAATTACGATGAATCGGCCATACATACTTACACACACACATACATAGATACATACACACACACACACATACATACATACATATACACACACACCGAGTAAAAAATTTCAGTTATCTCTCTCTTTCACACATTACTCTCTCTGTCTCTTCACACACACTAACAGAAGGACTTCACTTACACAACATACTGTCTCCCACACCCCATCAAACACACACACACACACACATGTACATCAATGCTTCCCCTAGACGGTAACTTCAAAGACAAACTTCCCTCGTCATAAAATCGCTTCCTCTTAGTCTCTTTCGCTCTCATTACTTATGTAAAAAAATAAGTTTTTTACGGAAATCGAC
>NC_043006.1:63663085-63675585 GCF_006345805.1 Octopus sinensis
TGCTGACAAGGCACGCCAGTTGTAAATAAATTCAATTCAATTTAATTAATTTGTTTACCAAAGTTTGCCGAAACTATGCATAGTCCAGAGATGAAAGGGGTAAAGGTTTATATTTCTCTTTCAATTTCAGAATTACAACTTTTAGCGGTTTGAGTTTGGCTGCTCTTTCTAGTGAGTCGAATGTCCTATTATGGCCATTCCTTATATTTTATATATATATATATATATATATATTATATATATATATATAAATATAAATATAAGGGTAGCAAAAAATTCTACAAAAAATTCTCCGCTACCAGCGGTCCAGTGAGAAAGAAAAGATAGTCAAAGATAGTCTACCTTGATTTTTGACTAATTTTGAAATAAAATCAGCAGTTTATATTTGCTGCTGAGAAGACCGCACAATTGCGCTAGATTTTGAAAATTTATAGCATATAGACTGGAGGCTTCCTTTCCATCGCCTCATGGATATATACTCGTCCTTGGCTTCTCTGCTGACAAGGCACGCCAGTTGTAAATAAATTCAATTCAATTTAATTAATTTGTTTACCAAAGTTTGCCGAAACTATGCATAGTCCAGAGATGAAGGGGTAAAGGTTTATATTTCTCTTTCAATTTCAGAATTACAACTTTTAGCGGTTTGAGTTTGGCTGCTCTTTCTAGTGAGTCGAATGTCCTATTATGGCCATTCCTTATATTTTATATATATATATATATATATATATATATATATATATATAGATAGATAGATAGATAGATAGATAGATAGATAGATAGATAGATAGATAGATATATACGAGTATAACAAAGAAATTAATTTGTGCTCTCTTAGCAACAGCCTTAATGCTGTCAAATCTTTGCAATCCTATCCCACCCACCCACACACATGAATTAGTGGGATAAGAGATATATTAAAAAAAAAATTAGTAATAACAGTAAAAAAAAAACACAGAAAAACAATCCAATAGACAAAACAGAAAAACTATCTGTGAATAATACTCACTGGAATATTTCCTGATTGATATGCATGACTGGTGACTATCCATGCGTGACGGCAGTGGGTTACATAAAATGGAGACGTTTTTTGCACGTGGTAGCTGCTTGTAGTTTATGCATTTCCTTAAGATGTATTCACAATCTTCTCTGTGAAACGGTAATAAAATTGGGGAGAAAATGAAAGAGGGCAGAATTGATGGGGTGGGGGTATATCGAGTAAATATTTACTGCATTTTTGACTTTCAGGAAAAATATTTTTTTTGCTTTTTTACAAAAGTTTCCTGCCTTACAAAAACTATATCCGCCAAGCAAATGACCTTCTCTAAACGTGTTAAAAGCAAACACTATGACATATTCAGAACTCTATTTCAGAAAATTATCACCGTTCTCTATGAGTATATTAAAAGACAAATTTAGGTGGGGTAAAATGAGTAAGACAAAATGAGGTAATTTTGCATCTTCAGTTCTCAAGAATTACATTTGAGAAAAGGACTTGTACTCATCAATATTAGGACCTAAGGTGATTCTGAAGGAAAAAGTGCATCTTATCTGACACCAAATATGGTAAGTTTGCTTTCAAAGTACCTGTACTTCTCGCCATACTCTAACCTCTATCCATGTTGTTTCTGTTCTGTTACACAAGCAAAAGAAACATGGAGAAACAAAAATATAAATTAAATAAATGTTGAACAGATGAAATAACTGGTATTTTATTTTGTTGATGCCCCCCTCCCCTTCTCTAGAAGGATGGTAAATAAAGTTGACCTCGACAGTGGAAAATTTGGTTGCTATTTCTAGCAGGTCGAGTGACTACTTGGAGGTACCCTTGTTGAGTCTAGGTAAGGAGTGTTTACTTTTAGCTGCCCTTCTGATGTGAAAGGCTGTGTATATTTAAGTTTTTACTTACCGGCAGATGGAGAGGGGTGTCGGCTGGCCATGGCATGGTTTCACTTGCAAGGCACAGGCAATGGTCTTCCACATTCCATATTCACAAGTCTTGATATCTGTAACAATAACACAAAAAAAAACAAATTGATAAAAGCACGGTTGGGAAGAGTGTGTGTGTGTGTGTGCATATTACGCACACACACACACATATGTACATGTAGATGTAGTGTGTGTGTGTTTATACACACACACATATATCATCATCATGATGGTATACATATATGTATGTGTGCGTGTGTGTGTATATGTATACACACACACATATATATATACACACACATACATATACATACATACATACATATATATATATACATGGCTGATGTCAGTGCTGACTGACTGGCATCCATGCCAGTGGCACGTAAAAAACACCATTCAGGTAGCACTGGAATTGACCATTTGAGCATGGTTGATGCTAGTGCCACCTGACTGGCTCTCATGCTGGTGGTACGTAAAATGCCCCCTCAACACTCTCAGAGTGGTTAGCTTTAAGAAGGGCATCCAGCTGTAGAAATCTTGCCAGAACAGATTGGAACCTGGTGTAGCCATCTGGTTCGCCAGTCCTTAGTCAAACCGTCCAACCCATGCCAGCATGGTATGATGCTGATGCCATTAAACAATGATGATGATGATGATATATATATATGTATGTATATCTTTTATACACACACACATATATGTTGGTATTATGTTAAGCTGTTGGCCAAATGCTTTTTTTTTTTTCAATATTTCTTTTTGTTTGCAGTAGCCAGTTCTTTTGGTCAAACTTTCGTATCTCCAGCTGCTTTAGATGCCAAGACATCAAAAATTGTCAAAGTGTAGTGCAATAGTTTTGCTATGGAATGGTGAAACTATTTTTTTTTTGTTTGTTTTCTGTAAGAGCAACGTTTTGGACTTGCAACACTTTTGCATAATAGCAAAAATATACATACAGACATATATAATATATATATATATATATAATATAATATTATGAATAATATATATATATGTAAATGTATGTATATATACATATATATATATACATATATATATATGCACTGACACACACACACACATGCGCATGCATGCGCTCGGAGACAGAATTGAATATAACATTAAGTTACATAAACAAAAATTTTTGTTTGCTAAAAATAGCATAATACAATTAGAAAGTTATTGTAAACAAGAAATGTGTTTCTTTCTCAACACAATAAATAACAACAATAAACAAATCAAACCACAAAGAAAATATATAGTAAAGGTCATGACCTTTGACCGGTATTCGCATCTGTGGTAGGTTAATGACCCCTCTCTGCCAATGGTGCAGTTCCCGCTTTGCAGCATTGTCTGCCTTTGAGTTGCAACTGCGGAACATTTCGACAGGTCGGTTGTTGAAATTGGTGCAGAAGTTGAGGCCATCACAGCCCAGGGTGCACGGTTCATCCACTGTGGGAGAAGAAGAGCAAGAAGAATTCATAACAACTGTCTGCGTGGTGTGAGTGTATATAGGTGTGTGAGTATATATATATACACATAAATATATATATATATACACAAAAATGTATATACAGTGGGGGGAAATAAATATTCGTACATGTCAATATTCTCTATCTAATTTCTAATGAACATAAATGGGATATACCAATACTATATTTGCATACACACGCATAAACTAAGAATATGCAAAAGAAACTAATAAATTATAGTTACTAAGGAATTTATATACAATCATAAATATTTAGGGGTGAAAGAAGTATTCGTTCAAAACATAAATAACTGATAATTCTGATTTAATACTTCATAGCATAACCATTATTCAGTTCCACTTCAACCAATCTCTTCTTGTAGTTCTTAATCAATGATTCGCATGTTTCTCTCTCTCTCTCTCTCTCTGTCACAGTGTGTGTGTGTGTATTGAGTATGTTTATTGAGCTGATTAAACAATGTCAACCTACCTTGTTTGATGCACATTTGTAAAGGTGTCTCCATGGGGTCCAACAGAGACTGCATTGGAGTGAGACAATTAGCATGGAATGCTTTGGAACTGTCACCCCACAGGCTGCTGAATGTCTGCAATGGAATAGAACGGAGAGAGATAAGCAAATACACATCTATTTGTGGATCAAAAAGAGGCCGAGGAAGGGCGAATGGCACCGCGAGTATCGCGTTGCCCTCAAGCAACTATGCTGTCCCGGGTCAACCTTGAGTGACTTCAATACAACCAAAGCATTCTATAGGGGATTAGTGGAGAGGAGGTACAACGACGAGCTCAGGGAGAACCTGGATATCAACAAGGAATACCTAACCCGCCTGTTCAGGACAACTTTCGGGCCAGGGCCCATGGACAACTTCCAGAGATCCTTGGCCTGGCAGTGCTACTGAGAAGCGCTACCCATTCGGGATAAGTTCTACAGACACGGCTCAAGAAACAAGGGGCCGACCTACCCGAGATGTGGTCAGAGCAACGAAACCATTCTGCACGCACTCGTGCAGTGTCCAACAATTTCCGACCTGTGGGCTTATGTCGAATGACTGCTGTCACGTGTGGGGTGAGTTGGTATATCAGCCGAGTCTATCGTCAATATTGTCACGCCTCCTTCCTTCAAACGGGAAGGAAGGGCTATTTTCATCATTCTTGTGGCTATGGCAAAAGAATGTATCTGGTGGACGCGTCTGAAAGGATTGGAGACAAACACTTTCCTCTCTGGTCAATCTCTCATCAACTTTTTCAAGTATCACTTGAAAAGAAAAGTGAGAGTAGAGAGGCAAGTTTTGTCTAGCGAATGTTTCAAAAAAAGATGGGTGAATGTAGCAAGGATGGCACGTATGAATGACGAAGCCACCTTGAGCATAATCCTATGAACCCGGAAAATTTAAAACAGACGGTTACCTACTTGCAAACAAATGTGGTAACATGTAACATCATTGTCCGAGGTTACCCTGGTCTTTTCCATAGGCTTTTCTTCCCACGGATAAACCTTATTTGCTTCCCCCTTTGCATTTTACACTGTGATACATGATCCCTATTGATCGTTTTTTTCCCTTTTTTTCCTCTTTTTTTTCCTTCTTTCCTTTTTACAATCCATTTTGATCGAAAACCTAACCCACCTTTTTTTTTCTTTTTCTCTCCCCCAAAAAGAAAATCTCTACTTTGTAATCTGTCCCGTCTGTGTGCAGCCCTGTGTGGCTAATAAAGAAACATATCTATCTATCTATCTATATATATATATATGTGTGTGTGTGTGTGTGTGTGTGTGCACATACACACACATTATAGGTAGTAATGCAGATAAATACAGTTGATATCTATATATATATATATATATATATATATGTATGTATATATAGGCATATATATATTATTTACATACATATGTATGTATATGTATATATATATATATAAGTATATACATATATATATGTACACACACATACACACATATATATATATATATATACATATATATATATGCACACATATATACATATATATGTATACATACACACACACACACACACATATATATATGTATGTATGTATGTATATATTTATATATGTGTGTGTATATATATATATATATATATAGACAGAATGAAATATAACAAATTATGTAATGTCTTAACTCGCTAGCTGTTTCAGGAAGTCAAGATTTATGTAATCATCATAATTTGCAAATGATATAGTAAAAGGTCATGGGTATGCAACTGGTGACCATTCACAAAAAGGTACTAATCTAAGTCGAGTTCCCTTTTCCAAGAGAAGATTGGGGCCAAACAATAACAGTAATTATTCAGATCCTTACCTTTTTACACAGATCCCGGCATTTACTACTTAATGCTTTACGGCAACATTGAAGCTTGGCACCGTCAATTATACTAAGACTTGTCTTATTTTTGGTAAGACCCAACTGAAGGAAACACTTCCAAATTGGAACCTGGAAAAAATTAAGACATGTTCACACATCAAATAATGTTTTAGTTGCCATTCATTGGAAACAGGGTTAACGAATAGACAATCGTATGGCACATGTAAAAACTGGTTCGTTTAAAGTACCAGTAAAATACTGGGTAGGATTCACTACAACTGACTGTATTCCAATACAAAAAAAGTGTAAGTTCAACCCCTTAAATCCTTCATGGTTATTTCAGTAATAATGCTAAAAAATAGAGAATTGGTATTTTCCTTGTTGCTTCCCTAAAACTTGACATAACAAAAAAACAGTTTCAAATATGGCATTTCTCAACAAAACGTAGACTGCTATATAAAACTGCATTCTGCAGTTAAGGGTTTATGACATTTTAATTGGATAGAAGTGATTTTCTGCTTCGATAGGGTTAAAACTCAAAATTTAGCAGCAAAGGAACGTGTGTTTTTGCTTCACTGGGAATTGAACTTCTGTCACTGATGGCTATCTATTATTTCCTTCTGCAAATAGAATAGAGGGGGAAGATAGGGAGGGAGAGAGAGGGGGAGAGGGAGAGAGGGAGAGAGAGATAATGATGACAAGGATGAGAATAATAATGATGTTCATGATGGTGGTGATGATGATGATTACAGGGATAATGGTGTGGAGGATGGAAGGGGTGGGGGTAAATAGGGAAAGAGAGAGGCAGAAAGAGAAAGAGAGAGAGAGAGAGTCAGAGCATGAGTTTACTTCTTTAATCTGTGGTGGTCATGATGATCACAACCATGACGCCACCAGCACCACCGCTGCCACCAGCATCACCGCCACCAGTGCTGCCGGCACCAATAACTGCAATTAGGGTAGCAGCACAGCAGCAATGATGATGATGAGGAGTGGGGGTCACTGGACGGGGATTCACTACATTTACCAACATTTTGTTATCATTTTCTTTGCAGTTTACAACAACCCAAAGAAACACTTCAATGTCCCCACCCCACCTCCGCTTCACTTCACCCTTGCAGTCTTTATCTTTTTCCAGACTGTGCCCCTTCCTCCTCAAGTGACACAGAGAGAGAAAAGGGGAAAGAGAGAGAGAGAGAACAACCCTGCTCACATACACATCAACCAACCAACCAACCAACCAACCAACAGCAGCAGGGCCCCTTCACTCAACATCTTTGACTTCCACAACCCTAGGAGGAGTGGTGGGGGTCACAGACACCAGGGGTCGAATGTGGAGACACACACACACACACTATACAAAAACATAAATACATACATATTTTACATAGACACATACATGCACACATACATACAAATCCAGATACAGGTACAGTTATACACACACACATAATGCATAGACACACCATCACCACCAGCAGCATCACTTCCTTCATCATCATCATCATCATCATCATCATCACCAATACAATACAGGAGTCTGCATGTTTTATATATAGACATATATATATATATATATATATATACATATATACATATACCTACATATATTTTCCTATCAGATATGACCTTTAGTTTACAAAGTGGTGTGTGGTCTTGTGTTTTGGGTGTTATCATATATATTGGTGGCGGTGGTGGTGGTGGTGGTGGTGGTGGAGATGGTGTAGTGGGGAGTCGGGAGGGGGTGGCGATGGTGGTGGAAGTGTTGGGTTGTGGTTCATAGAAATGTGTGTGTGTGTGTGTGTGTGTGTGTGTGGCTTGAGAAAGTTTTGGTAGAATGTCAAACAGATAACCCTGTTCAGATATGTAAATGTATGCGTGTGCAGATGTATGTGTGTGTAGATGTGTGTGAATATGTGAGTGTGTGTGTGTGTGTGTCTATTGTGTATATTTATATATATATACACACACACATAGATTTACATATACCTGTTCTAAACACACACATTCAATATATATATATAAATATATATATACACATGTATGCATATATACACACACAAACACACACACACATGCACACACACACACATGCACACACACACACATGCACACACACACACATGCACACACACACACATGCACACACACACACATGCACACACACACACATGCACACACACACACACACATAATAAATGAGGATAAAACTTCAAAAAATAAAAATTTATCAGTGGCCAGCATATAAAATGAAACCGATTAAGGTGAAAATTATATATATAATTATAGAAGGGCTTAGAAGGGAAATTTTCTTGCCTATATGCTGAGAAATAGACACTAAATCATCTTAACACTAAAAGAAGTTACAAACACATGTGTTGAAATGATTTAGTGTCTATTTCTCAGCATATAGGCAAGAAAATTTCCTTTCTAAGTTCTTTTTACAATTATACATACATACATACATATATATATATGTCGCCATGATAGATCGTTAGCCACTACACACATTTTTTTCTCTCCTCGTTTTTTTTCTGTGTCCCTTTCTGTAGAAGAGCATAGGCTCGAAACGTTAAAGACTTTTTTCTATTCCTGAGCGTAATACTAATACATCTGTTTGTTTTGTACACCACCTGTCTTCGTCTTTTGTTTTTTTCATAAACTCTCCCTATATATATATATATATATATATATATATATATAATAAATATTAGGGAATAAATCCAAATTTACAGGAAAAAATCAGATTTAGGATTGAATCCAGTTTTATAGTAAAATATTATATTATATTAAATTAGAGACAAAACCACTATTATGCAAATCAAACAAAGAAAGACTTGAGCCAATACATAAAATAATTTATATAAATTTAGAAATTTAACAATTATAAATAACCACTACGATCGTTTCATGTCTTATTTCAGCACATCTTTGAGACATTCTTCAGGTGGTTTCAAAACCTTCTTGGCGAAGGTTTTGAAACCACCTGAAGAATGTCTCAAAGATGTGCTGAAATAAGACATGAAACGATCGTTAAATTTCTAAATTTATATAAATTATTTTATGTATTGGCTTAAGTCTTTCTTTGTTTGATTTGCATAATAGTGGTTTTGTCTCTAATTTAATATAATATTGGAGTGGCTGTGTGGTAAGTAGCTTGCTAACCAGCCACATGGTTCCGGGTTCAGTCCCACTGCGTGGCATCTTGGGCAAGTGTCTTCTGCTATAGCCCCGGGCTGACCAATGCTTGTGAGTGGATTTGGTAGACGGAAACTGAAAGAAGCCTGTCGTATATATGTATATATATATATATAAGTGTGTGTGTATATGTTTGTGTGTCTGTGTTTGTCCCCCTAGCATTGCTTGACAACCGATGCTGGTGTGTTTACGTCCCCGTCACTTAGCGGTTCGGCAAAAGAGACCGATAGAATAAGTACTGGGTTTACAAAAGAATAAGTCCCGGGGTCGATTAGCTCGACTAAAGGCGGTGCTCCAGCATGGCCGCAGTCAAATGACTGAAACAAGTAAAAGAGAGAGTAAAAGAGTATATATATATATATATATGTATATGTGTGTGTGTGTGTAATGTCCTGGAAGAGACTTTTCTTCCAGGTGTAATTCCACAGTGAAGGACCTTTATATGTTCCAGTATATTTCAACATATTAAACATAACTTCGCACAAATATACACGTGGTGGTGGGGGGGGGGGGCTGAAAAGTTGCTGGCTTTGAGTAAAAGAAAATACAGGAGGACCAGTTAATTATGGTTTTATTGAACGTATTTCCGTCTCAGATTCACACACTTATTGCAGCGGTCCTTCATTTTTTTCTTTTTCTAAGCCTTGTAAAAGAACATGGATGGATGGTCCTCCAACCAGGCCTTTTGTGATACCCTTAAAGCCAGGAAATATTTTCAGCATCTCCTCGTGCGCGTGTGTGTGTGTATACAGCTTATGTTATTTACTTGTCTTCTTCCCAAATTCTTTGTTGTTGCATCACCAACACGACAACAACCACCACCGGAGCCGGAGCCGCAGCCGCCACCGTCACTGCGACCACCACCGCCACCACCACCACCAGCTACCAAAACAAAAAATACAAAAAGAACAACAACAAAACATGGACCCACAAGCTGGGTGGAAGGGCAACAGCTGACATCTTTTTTGGTCCTCTGTTGGTCCCCTGTTGGTCCCTTGCTAGTCCCTACCATTCAATTCATTACTCACCATTGGGGAGGGTTCTCCACACTTCTTGATAACCACATCAATCTTCTCATTGTCTGTGTTTAACAACATGACAGCACTCAAACATGTGTTGATGCATTCCTGACTTTCCCCTTTTTCACAACATGGCAAATCTGTAAGACAAAAAAATAAGAAAAAATATGATAACATACGGGAGTGGCTGTGTGGTAAGTAGCTTGCTTCCCAACCACATGGTTCTGGGTTCAGTCCCACTGCATGGCATCATGAGCAAGTGTCTTCTACTATAGCCTTGGGCTGACCAAAGCCTTGTGAGAGGATTTCGTAGACGGAAACTGAAAGAAGCCTGTTGTATATATATGTACATATGTGTGTGTGTTTGTGTGTGTCTGTGTTTGTATCCTCACCATCGCTTGGCAACCGATGTTTGTGTGTTTACATCCCCGTCACTTAGCAGTTCAGCAAAAGAGTCCGATAGAATAAGTACTTGGCTTACAAAAAATAAGTCCTGGGGTCGAATTGTTTGACTAAAGGTGGTGCTCTAGCATGGCCTCAGTCAAATGACTGAAACAAATTAAATAAAATAATACAAACATAATACATAATAGACAAAAGCACGAGCCTCTATGTGGTCAATTCAGTTGTTAGAAATAGCAGCCAAGTTTAATGTAATGTAATCTGTAAAATAATTGTTTCAAGCATTTTAAATTTTGGCACAAGACTACTAATTTTTTTTGGGGGGGGAGTGTTTGTCAACTACATCGATTCCAGTACATGACTGGTACTCGATTTTATCGACCAGAAGAAGATGAAAGGCAAAGTCAACCTTGGTAGTATTTGAACTTAGAACATGAAATCAAAAGAAATGCCACTTAGCATTTTTGTCCAATGTGTTTATGATTGTGCCAGCTTGACACCTTAATAATAATGATAATAATAATCATAATAATAATGATTTCATTTATTTGCCACAAGGACGAAGGATGAGGGGTGGACAATACAGAGACAGACATAAAGTGTGGGGGTTTCATCATCATCATCATCATCATCATCATCATTTAATGTCTATTGTCCATGCTGGTATGGGTTGGACGGTTTGACTGAGGTCTAGTGAGCCAGAAGGTTGCACCAGGCTCCAATCTGATCTGGCAGAGTTTCTACAGCTGGATGTCTTTCCTAATGCTAACCATTCAGAGTGTGGTGGGTGCTTTTTATGTGCTACCAGCACAGGAGCCAGTAAGGCGAGCCTGGCAATGATCACGTTCAGATGGTGCTTTTTAAGTGCCACTGGTACAAGAGCCAGTCAGAGGGTACTGGCATCAGTCACAATCGGTTGGTACTTTTTACATGCCACTAGCACCGGAGCCAGTAAGGCGGGCTTATGATAAAAAAAAATGAATAAATAAATAAAAATAACGTTTACACAGTATACACTGAAAAAGAAGGGACGTAGAAAAAAAAGGGGTGAGGATGATAGAGATGTGGCCCTCCTGATACAGGAGGACCTCTAGGGATAATCAAGGAACCCCACTGTCCAAGATTTCCCTGGAACCCTAAGAGCAAGTGCCCTCTCCAGTGCCTTCTCTCCAACTCACAGGTCTACACTTAGATGCATACCATCCACTTTTGCCATTTTTGCTGCCACAAGGGGCAGCCATTTTAGAAGGGGAGATGTGTCGATTACATTGAGCCGCAGTGTTCAACTGGTACTTAATTTATCCCAAAAGGATGAAAGGTAAAGTTGACCTCGATGGAATTTGAACTCAGAATATAGAGGTAGATAAAATACTTCTAGGCATTTTGCCTGGCATGCTAACAATTCCGCCAGCTTGCCACCTTAACAATAATGAAAATAATAATAATAATGATTATAAGCTTTTCTACTATAGGAACAAAGCCTGAAATTTTGGGGGAGGGGGCTAGTCGATTATATCGGCGCCAGTACATAACTGGTACTTATTTCATTGATCCCTAAAGAATCCTTTCTACTATAGGCCAAGGCCTGAAATTTTGGGAGAAGGGGACCAGTCAATTACATTGACCTCAGTATGCAACTGGTACTTAGTATATCAACCCTGAAAGGATGGAAGACAAAGTTGACCTCAGCAGAATTTGAACCTACAACGTAAAGGGCTAGAAGAAATGTCGCTAAGCACTTTGTGTAGCATGGTAAATGCTATAGGTACAAAACCTGAAATTTGAGGAGAGGGGTAGGGTTTGTTGGCTACTTGACCCCAAAGAGATAAAAGGTAAAGTCGATCTCAGTGGAATTTGAACTCGGAACATAAAAATAGACAAAATGCTTAGCAATATTTTGCCCAGCATAACTTTTCTATCAGCTTGCCGTTCTACATACAACATCACATCATTATCATCATCATCATTTAACGTCCATTGTCCATGCTGGTATGGGTTGGATGGTTTGACTGGGGCTGGTAAGCTGGAAGGCTGCACCAGACACCAGTCTGATCTGGTATGGTTTTCTACAGCTGGATAACTTTCCTAACACCAACCACTCTGAGAGTGTAATGGGTGCTTTTATGTGTCACCAGCATGGGTGCCA
>NC_043006.1:63680585-63683085 GCF_006345805.1 Octopus sinensis
AAGTTAGTAAAAAAAATGCCAAATTTGCTATCCTCAATTCAGTTTCTTGCCTGTCCTCACCTATGGTCATGAATGTTGGGTAACAACTGAAAGAGTTCAACCACGAATGCAAGCAGCCAAAATGAGTTGTGCTGAAGGAACTCTGGAATAACATAACTCAACAGGGTGCATGGCTTGGAGATCAGAGTGTCTCTTCCGGTTGAGATGTTACTTCTCCGCATTGAGAGCTCAAAGCTCACAGCTCCAGTACCATGGACATGCAATTAGAATGTTGCAGGAAGGAATTGCGAGACGGATTCTTCAAGCCAAACCAACTGGAAGGAAGCTTAGAGTAAAATTGTTTGATAATAGCTATATTCTCAGATGGTCACACTTGAGAATCCAACCTGGAAGAGTAATGGTGGTCGTTGCTAATGAGACCCGAAAGAGGAGGTACCTGAAGACTTGGCCTTAATGACACTCCCAGGAATAATATGCAAAAAAGATGGACAGGTAGATTATAATGATTTCTTTTATTTGCCATGGGGACATCAAACGGGGGAGAAATTACATGGATGGTCTACAATTTGTGTAGGGTTTTGCATAAAGATGAGGAGGAAAGAAAGGGGAAAGAGAAGAAAATGCGGTGAAAAGTGTATGTAATATTCAAAACATGTGAACATAAGTGCAGGAGTGGCTGCGTGGAAAGTAGCTTGCTTACCAACCACATGGTTCCAGGATCAGTCCCACTGCATGGCATTTTAGGCAAATGTCTTTTACTATAGCCTCAGACCGGCCAAAGCTTTGGGAGTGGATTTGGTAGATGAAAATTGAAAGAAGCCTGTCGTATATATATGTGTGTGTGTATGCATGTATTTGTTATTTGTGTCTGAGTTTGTCACCCCCACCATCGCTTGACAACTGTTGGTGTGTTTACATCCCTGTAACTTAGTGGTTTGGCAAAAAGAGACTGATAGAATAAGTACTAGGCTTACAAAGAATAAGTCCTGTGATCAATTCGTTCAACTAAAAAGGTGGTGCTCCGGAATGGCTGCAGTCAAATGACCGAAACAAGTAAAAGAATAAAAGAATATGAATGATGCAGTCCTCCTGATAAATGAGAACCTACAGTTCGGGCCCCAACCAGGGAACCTCACAAATCCAGAATCTTGCAGACCAACTGGCCTGCAGTTAGGGCCCCAGCCAGGGAATCGCACAAATCCAGAATCTCGCAGACTGACTGGACAGCAGTTATCGCCCCAGCCAGGGAACCTCACAAATCCAGAATCTTGCAGACCAACTGGCCTGCAGTTAGGGCCCCAGCCAGGGAATCGCACAAATCCAGAATCTCGCAGACTGACTGGACAGCAGTTATCGCCCCAGCCAGGGAACCTCACAAATCCAGAATCTTGCAGACCGACTGGCCGGCAGTTAGGGTCCCAGCCAGGGAACCTCACAAATCCAGAATCTCGCAGACCGACTGGCCTGCAGTTAGAGCCCCAGCCAGGGAACATCCCAAATCCAGAATCTCGCAGACCAGGGACCTAATATAAATCAAAAACATTAAAGGACAACACGAGATGAATAAACAAGGGGTTTTGCAAATAAAAAGGTCCATGTACAAATTTCATAACAAAGATAATAATATGACAAATAAAAACTCCCAATAGGGGGAGGCACTTTGAAGGTTACTCATGGAAAAAAGAAACCCATAAAAACCACAGGTGCCTGGTCAACAGGACGAGAACCCTTTCTCCTTTTACACCTTCTTTTTACAGGTGTAATCTCGTACTATAGGCACAAGGCCTGAAATTTGCATGGAGGGGGTCTAGTCAATTACATCTGCCCCAGTGCTTCACTGCTACTTAATTTATCGACCCCGAAAGGATAAAAGGCAAAGTTGACCTTGGCAGTATTTGAACTCAGAACATTGTGACTGTCGAAATACCGCTAAGTATTTCGTCCAGCGTGCTAACGATTCTGCCAGCTCACCAGAAACAAAGACAAGGGCAATAAACAAAAACTACAACAAAATTAGGAAGAACAGGACTTACATTGATTGATATTGCGCAGATGAGCAGGTTTGGCCTGTGCCAGAACACACAGCACCATGGCTTGACTTTTTATAGAACAATGTTGCACAAGGGCTTGCAATTGGTCATGGTTGTTCAGGGTATTGGTGAAGTAGAGATTCTGGCAGAGAGCTTGGCAGCTGGGTATAGGGGCTTTGTCAGCAGAACAACACTGTTGTGATGCTAGGGAGGAGAAAAAAACATATATACATAAATATACATAAATAAATATGTGTGTGTGTGTGTGCGTGTGTGTGTGTGTTGTGTGTATGTGTGTGCGTGTACTATTCTGTGACGGTAAGATCAACAAAAAAAGTACTCTGTCTGGTGAGCAATAGATATTATCTAATAAACACAATATATCTATTTATGTGTTAGTATTAGTTTCATGCACTGAGAGCATGCCAGAGGTGTTAAAAAAACAGTTTGGCATGTTCTCAATGCATGAA
>NC_043006.1:63688085-63690585 GCF_006345805.1 Octopus sinensis
GGCATAATCGATGCTTTTGGTTCCACCCTGAGGTTCCACGGACTGCACTGAATATAAAATATAAAAGAATAGTGGTATAAATATTCTTTTACTTGTTTCAGCCTTTTGACTGTGACCATGCTGGAGCACCGCCTTCAGTCGAGCAAATCGTCCCCAGGGCCTATTCTTTGTAAGCCTGGTACTTATTCTATCAAACTCTTTTGCTGAACTACTAAGTTACACGGACGTAAACACACCAACATCGATAGTCAAGCAATGGAGGAGGGACAAACACAAATACACAAAATATACATGTATATATATATATATATATATATATTATATATATATATATATACACACATATATATATATACACACATAATATATATATATATATATACACACATATATATATATACACACATATATATATATTATATATATATATATATATATATATATATATAACACATTACATATATATACACCACACATTATATACATATATATGCACATATATATACATACACAAACACACACACATATATACATATATATGCACATATATTATACATATACACACACACATATATACATATATATGCACATATATATACATATACACACACATATATACATATATATGCACATATATATACATACACACACATATACATATATATACACATATATATACATATACACACACATGCATACATATATATGCACATATACATACATATACACACACACATACATATATATATTATATATGTATATATATCATCATCATCATCATCTTCGTTTAGCGTCCACTTTCCATGCTAGCATGGGTTGGACGGTTCAACTGGGGTCTGGGAAGCCAGAAGGCCTGGTGCAGCCTTCTGGCTTCCCAGACCCCAGTTGAACCGTCCAACCCATGCTAGCATGGAAAACGGATGCTAAACTAAGATGATGATGATGATATATATATTATATATGTGTGTGTGTATGATAGGCTTCTTTCAGTTTCCGTCTACCAAATCAACCTACAAGGCTTTGGTCATCCTGAGGCTATAGTAGAAGACACTCATCCAAGGTGCCATGCAATGGAACTGAACCCGGAACCATGTGGTTACGAAGCAAACTTCTTACCACACAGCCATGCTGGTGCCTATTTAATTATAAGAATACTAAAGGACTTTTTAAAAATCGAACGCTCAGGAGGGTCCATCTGAGTAAAACAGGGACGAAAGGGTTCCATTGGCAAAAAAAGGAGCTGGGGACCACTGGTCAACACGGTTGCTTGAGCCAAATTCTCCAAGAACCATACACTCACTGTCTAAGAAAAGAACACATTCAATAATCTGTCCTTGGGTTCTTTGCACATATGAAAACAATGGGATGGTCACAGATGGAATGCCTTTGCATGTAGGTCTACTCGACCCAATCTGACCTGGGGCTAAACAAGAACAGGAACCACTACCTTGGCAAATCAACAAGGGAGCATGTATGTGTGTTGGTTTGTCTTTTGAAATAGCAGCTAAAACTTTTCAAAATGAAGGCATAAACAAACAGACACTGGCTAAACGGGCTCCTTAATATATACCAAAAGACAGGATGGTCACAACTGGAATGCCTTTGATCACAGGTATGCTTGTTGTTCAAGGCTGATTCGCTGGCTGGCGAGATTACTACCACTACTACTATCACCGCCACCACCCGCCGCCACTGCCACTACTGTGACATCATCATCATCATCATCATCATCAGCAGCAGCAGCAGCAATGGCAGCAGGCTTTGTGGTCCTTTCACTCCCCTCCCCTTCTCCCCCATCACTATTTTTAAACACTTCTTTTTAGCACATTGTTGTGTTATTGGGAAGGCATGCCTCACCTGTCATCACAGATAATGCTGGAGGTGGGGAGGGGCGTGGTGGAAGGGGTAGCGAGGGGATGAGGGGGTGTGCCGTGCATGCCAGTGCCTGTGTAGGGTCTATATGTCAGGATGGTTTGTTGGATGCATGTGGATGTGGTGGTGGTGTTAGTGGGGGTGGCAGTGGTGGTGGTGGTCATTGTGGTGTTGTTAGTGGAGGTGATGGTATACTGGTGGGCATGGTGATAGTAGTAGTGGTGGTGATGGTGGTGATGATGTTGCTGTTGGTGGTGGTGATGGTGGTGGTGGTGGTGGTGGTGGTGGTGGTGAAGGTGGTGGTGGTGGCAGTGATGGTATACAAGTGGTAATGGTGATAGTAGTAGTGGTAGTGATGGTGGTGGTGGTGATTGTGATGTTAGTGGAGGTGATGGTATGCAAGTGGTGATGGTGATAGTAGTGGTGGTAGTGATGGTGGTGGTGGTGTTGTTGTTGGTGGTGGTGGTGATTGTGGTGTTAGTGGAGGTGATGGTATACTGGTGGTGGTGGTGGTGGTGGTGGTGATGTTTGTGTGTGTGTGTGTGTGTGTGTGTGTGCATACATGTGAGGAGTGCATATACATGTGCATACATGTGAGCAGGACCAAGTACTTACATGTCATTCGATT
>NC_043006.1:63698085-63715585 GCF_006345805.1 Octopus sinensis
ATAATTTTAAAAAAGTATACAGTACAGTACTGTTTCTACTTCATGGATTTTCACCTATTGGGGAGGAGGGGGTTCTTAGAACGTAACACCCGCAATAGTCAAGGGATTATTGTATAGTGATCTCATTCACTGTGGGGCAGTTATCTCTCCTGTCAGTATATAAACTATGCTTCCTGTGGCTGTAATGGCTTTTTAGCTCTTATTTCTAGCAATGTAGGTGCTGCCCTGCATCCTCATTCACAACTAGTGACAATTGAACTTTTCGGTTTTATATTGAGTATAGCTGCTTTCATTACACGCACACACACATACACATATGTATGAATATAAAAATGTATAAAAAAAGTACCCAGTGTAAGCTATGGATACATAAGAGGTGCAGCAATGTCAAAGGTAGGCTAACTGGGAAGATAGTTTTTGTATGTGGCAGATGCTCGGGAGCATTTACCTCCGAAAATCTGCAGAAAACAACTTCCGTCACTTTCCAGGGGGAAAAACTAGAAGTAGTTGATAGCTTCCGTTATCTAGGTGACCAAGTCAGTAGTGGGGGTAGGTGCGCTGAAAGTGTAACTGCTAGAATAAGAATAGCCTGGGCAAAGTTTAGGGAGCTCTTACCTCTGCTGGTGACTAAAGGCCTCTCGCTCAGAGTAGAAGGCAGACTGTATGATGCATGTGTATGAACAGCCATGTTACATGGCAGTGAAACATGGGCCGTGACTGCTGAGGACATGCGTAAGCTCGTGAGGAATGAAGCCAGTATGCTCCGATGGATGTGTAATGTCAGTGTACATACTCGACAGAGCGTTAGTACCTTGAGAGAAATGTTGTACCTAAGAAGCATCAGTTGTGGTGTGCAAGAGAGACGATTGCGCTGGTATGGTCATGTGGCGAGAATGGATGAAGATAGGTGTGTGAGAAAGTGCCAATCCCTAGCAGTTGAGGGAACCCGTGGAAGAGGTAGACCCAGGAAAACCTGGGACGAGGTGGTGAAGCACGACCTTCGAACGTTAGGTCTCACCATGGAAATGACTAGAGACCGAGACCTATGGAAGTATGCTGTGCGTGAGAAGACCCGACAAGACTAGTGAAGCCATAACCCGTGGCCCCTACCTGGGACGTAGTCAGTCCACCTGTGCATACCTTCCTCCTTGTGACACTTGTGAAGACCTGTTGAGGCAAGTGAAAATCAAAATCAAAATCAAATCAAATCAAACCAAATAAAAATAGATGAACATCAATGGAATTTGAATCCTTGCGGGTGGCACATAAGAAAACCATCCGAACGTGACCGTAGCCAGTACCGCATCGACTGGCCTCCGTGCTGTGGGCACGTAACAAACACCATCCGAGCGTGGCCGTTCGCCAGCCTCATCTGGCACCTGTGTCGGTGGCACATAAGAAAACACCATCCGAGCGTGGCCGTCTGCCAGCCTCGTCTGGCACCTGTGTCGGTGGCACATAAAAACACCATCCGAGCGTGACCGTCTGCCAGCCTCGTCTGGCACCTGTGTCGGTGGCACATAAAATCACCCACTACACTTTCGGAGTGGTTGGCGTTAGGAAGGGCATCTAGCTGTAGAAACACCACCAGATCTAACTGGCCTGGTGCAGCCTTCGAGCTTGCCAGACCCCAGTTGAACCGTCCAACCCATGCTAGCATGGAAAGCGGACGTTAAACAACGATGATGATGATGATGATGATGGCAAAATTATGTTACCTGTTACCTCCACTTTCTAGACTCATTCTTGTTTTTCAAGCATCCAAAATAGTGAGACCCCTTTGTCACAAGAATTGCTTACTTCACAATGTCCCTTGAAAAGCTAATTTAAATAGCAAAAACTGGTTGGATATCACTACATCCATAAAATATGTATATATTTAAAAGAAAAAGAATTTCCTTCTGAAAAGATATTAAATATGTGAAACGAAGGCATTTCTCTTCCACGTTTTATGTTTTCCACATATTTTCAACCTATATATCATCATCATCATCATCATCATTGTTTAATGTCCGCTTTCCATGCTAGCATGGGTTGGACGGTTCGACTGGGGTCTAGGAAGGCAGGAGGCTGCACCAGGCTCAATCTGATCAGGCAATGTTTCTACAGCTGGATGCCCTTCCTAACACCAACCACTCTGTGAGTGTAGTGGGTGCTTTTTACGTGCCACCAGCACAGGTGCCAGGCGAAGCTGGCAACGGCCATGATCGGTTGGTGCCAGTCGAGGCGGCGCTATATATATTGATAGATGATGGACTCTTACTGTTGGTTTCAACATATGATGATCCAACAATGCACACCTTTTTTGTCAGTCATAATGCTTATATCAAATGTGACAGTTGAGTCCCACCAACGATTTGCAAAGAAGCCTACAGATGTTACAAGTATGTGGATTACAGGTCAGTACAGATGGTATATTTACAGTTATATATAAGGTGGCGAGCTGGCAGAAACGTTAGCACACCGGGCAAAATGTTTAGCAGTATTTCGTCTGCTGCTACGTTCAGAGTTCAAATTCCGCCGAGGTCGGCTTTGCCTTTCATCCTTTTGGGGTCGATAAATTAAGTACCAGTTACACACTGGGGTCGATATATAATCGACTTAATCCGTTTGTCTGTCCTTGTTTGTTCTCTCTGTTTTTAGCCCCTTGTGGGTAGTAAAGAAATAGGTATATTTACAGTTGCTTTTCTCCTTTTCCTTGAACCCTAAGCCTGTTAATGCTGGTTGAAACTGTCTCTTATACCATTTTGACATAATAATCTCCATTTTTTCACTCTAAAGCTGTTTGCTCAAGCGTATTGTAAGCTATATTAACTGTGGAGGGGTTACTCTTCAGCTGGTCCTTATATCTGGGCTATGGTCGACTAACATTCCTGAGCCCACTGTCAAGCTGGCTGTATATGAGGACTTTGGATATTCTTGCGTCATTCACTCTGACAACATGGCCAGCTCAGCACAATTGAAACTGCATAAGGAAGCTCTCAGTTCTACCAATCTGACACTTGCTAGACAGGTCGACATTAGACACTGTCTTTTAGTGAATAACTGCAGATTGTTCTAAGACAGCTTTTGTGGAAAACTTCTCTCTCTCTCCCGCGCTCTCTCGTTCTCTCTTTATATACACATCATTGTGTATCTGTCTTTGTGTGTGTGTTCTGTCCCTCGGCACTAGCGTTGGTGTGTTTACACTCCCAGAATTTAGCAGTTCTGCCAAAAGAAACGGACCAATAGATCGAGTACTAAACTTAAAAAAAAAGGACATTTGTAGTTGTGCGTGTGCATGTGTGTATGTGTGTGTGTGAATGTAGAGAAGTGGTGGTGGTGGTGGTGGTGGTGGTAGTGATGGTGCAAGCAACGATATTTTTTTGATGTATGGGAAGCAGTACAGACATGGTGGTTGCCAGTGGTAGTTGTGGTGGTGGTTGTTAGGGAAATGGCAATTGGTATCTGAAGGGGAAATCACATATAAATACTGTTATGATTGTGATGAAGCAGAGGCAGTGAGGCAGAGGTGGCAGCAACAGTAGCAGTGGTGGTGGTGGTGGTGCTGCTGGTGTTGCTGGTGGTGGTGGTGGTGGTGGCAGCGGTGGTAGTGTCTGTCTATCCCCTGTCTCCTGTCTAACCACTGTATCTCACTCTTCTTTCTGCCCCCCCCCACACTAACATGGGTGGATATAATAGGTAAGGAGGTGTGGGGTGAGGAGATTTAGGACTTACAGGAACATGAAGAACAGGAAGTGGATGTGGAGCCTGTGAAGTGGGTTCAGGAGAAAATGATAAAGGCAGAACCACCCACACCCTTCACATATACCTACACAAGCAACACTGTACATATAGGGTGTACAAGTATATATATGATGATAGTACATATACATATATATATGTACATATATTTATCATATATCTTTATATCTATGCAGATGCACATACAAACACACATACATACACACACATATATATAAACATATATGGCTGTGTGGTAAGAAGCTTGCTTCCCAACCACATGGTTCTGGGGTTCAGTCCCACTGTGTGGCACTTTGGCCAAGTGTCTTCTACTATAGCCTTGGGCTGACAAAAGCTTTGTGAGTAGATTTGGTAGGCAGAAACTGAAAGAAGCCCATCTGATATATATATATATAAAATATATAATATATATAGCATATATATTAGTCCAACCCATGCTAGCATGGAGAACGGACAATGATGATGATGATGATGATATATATATATATATATATGTGGTGTGTATGTATGGATGTGTGTATATATATATATATATATATATATTATATATATAATATATATATATATATGTATATATATATATATATGTATATATATATATATATGTATATTTATGTGTTGTATGAAAGGCAAAGTCGACCTCGGTAGAATTTAACTCAGAACATTAACGGCAGATGAAATACCACTAAGCATTTCGCCTGGCATCATAATGTTTCTGCCAGCTAGCCACCTTCAGCAAAAAAAAAAATTAAATGTATTACACACATGCATGCACGTGCACAGACACACACACACACACACACACACACACACACACACTCACACACATACACACCAATATCAGAGAGTGAGAATGAGTGCTGAACATCACATTGATCAATAAATGTTCATTATATGAATATTAACAAGGCTACCACTGGTTTCATGCCAAGAATTCTCAGGAATTATGTAGCCCGGACCATAAGACTGTTAGTACTCACATCCATCTTGGATGAAACAAATGGTAACCTTGTTACCCAACAAATAAAGTATATAGGAATATACACATATGTGTGTGTGTGTGTGTGTGTGTGTGCATATATGAGTTTGAGAAGCCACACCCGAAAAGCACAGCTTGTTAGATGGTAGATTTATTTACTACATCTCCATACTCCCTACATTACACAAACACATGCTTGCTTTGATATATATATATATATAGGCACAGGCGTGGCTGTGTGGTAAGTAGCTTGCTTAATAACCACATGGTTCCAGGTCCAGTCCCACTGCATGGCACCTTGGGCAAGTGTCTTCTACTATAGCTTTGGGCCAACCAAAGCCTTTATGAGTGGACTTGGTAGATAGAAACTGAAAGAAGCCTGTCGCATATATACATAGATATATATATGTGTATGTGTGTGTGTGTGTGTGTGTGTGTGCATGTGTGTGTTTGTGTGTCTGTGTTTGTCTCCCCCAACATCACTTGACAACTGATGCTGGTGTGTTTATGTCCCCGTAGCTTAACAGTTCAGCAAAGAGACCGATAGAATAAGTACTAGGCTTACGAAGAATATGTTCTGGGGTCGATTTGTTCAACTAAAGACAGTGCTCCATCATGGCCACAGTCAAATGACTGAAAGAAATAAAAGAATAAAAGAATACTTTTACAAGAGGAGGGGTGAGGTCTAACAGAGGTGATTATATTAACACTTCGAAGTCACTGTCACCTCTCTTTTTGAAAAAGGATAATAAATATGCACCTTTCGAAAAGTATTAAGTAATTCTCTTTAGTTTCATGTTAAATTCTTCTAACACAACATAAAAGACAAACATTAATCTCCTTCTCTCTCTCTCTATATATATATATATCTTTTTAACTCTCTCAAATTCTCTCTGATGATGGGATGTCTTTTGTGTCCCTGAAACAGCTGTAAGACTACCTTGCTCTTTATAAATAATGCACTAAATATTTCACATTGCATTGGCTTTGTTGTCTCATTTTATTTAACACACACACACACACACGCATGTATATACAAATATATACACACACATATACACATATACATACATATATATATATATACCTATACACACATACACACACACACACATATATATGTATATATATTTCTCTCTAGTTTCAGCTCAAAGCTGTGGCTATGCTGATGCACCACCGTTTATATATATATATATATGTGTGTGTATATATACATATATATATGTATATATATGTATGTGTTATATATATATATATATATATATCTACACATACATATATATGTATATATATGTCTATATATAAACATATTATATGTGTATATTTATATGTATATAAATATATATATATATATTATATGTATACATATATACATATATAAATATAGTATATATACATATAAGACTCAGCAAACCAAGTGAGATCATAGCTGTGATTGATGCCAGTGTCACATAACTGGTCCGTTTAAAAGTGCCCCTTCAATCATCAGCCAATATGCTGCGCTTAAGAAGACCTGTTGAGTCAAGTGAAATCGTAGTTGTGATTGATGTCGGTGCTGCCTGACTGGCATCTGTGGCAGTGACACGTAAAAAGCACCATTCGAGTAAGTCTGATGCCAGTGCTGGTGGCACGTTAACCCTTTCATTACCGTATTTATTTTGAGATCCTCTGTGTTTCTTCCAATTATTTTAAATATAACAAAGAATTTAGTAAAATAACTTAGTTATCATTAAGCTAGTGTTAGGAACATAAATTGTGACTAAGATTTGGTGGAAGATTTTAATTCCAAACTTATGAAAACAAGACATTTATGCTAAAGAGCCAGAGCTGGTTTCAACCGGGTTGGTAACGAAAGGGTTAAAAAGCACCATTTCAGCATGGTCAATGCAAGTGCCGCCTGACTGATCCCTGTGTCAGCGACACTTAAAAAACACCTACAACACTCAGAGCTGTTGGTGTTAGGAAGGGCATCCAGCTGTAGGAGTCTTGCCAGATTAGATTGGAGCCTGGTGCAGCCCCCTGGCTTGCCAGTCTTCAGCCAAACCGTCCAACACATGCCAGCATAGAAAGCAGACGTTAAACGATGAGGATGACGAAGACGATGATGATATATATACTAGCATTAAAGACCCGTCGTTGCTGGGTCGTAGTGCTAGTGCATGTATATATGTGTATATATATGTGTACATATTACATGTACATCTATATATATACATCTACACATAAAATACAAAATACAAAGTTATATCTTGATATCGCAAGTGATAACAATACTCAAAATATATAACAGACTGGAATTGTTAGCCCGTCTCTTGTAATTTTGATCAATTGTATCTTGTCCTCCCTCTTGAAGTGTGGCTACAATCCAGCCTACCTCTACTTCTGGGAGGGAGGGGGATTTTTAATTTTTTTCCGGGACGTCCTGCGTCCCAGATATAAAGGTAAAAATAAAATAAAGTACTCCCTTGCATGCTCCGTTGACTTGAACCATGCTTCTATTGTGGCGAATTTACCACCTCTGATTAGATAACTTTCATAGTCGCACCAAGACACTTTTCGAAGGTGCTTTCCTGTGTTCAAATCTTCTTTTTTCTCTACATTGTATACTTTATAGCCAATAGTCTTTTCTTTAATTTAATTTTTTATTATCCATCTGGACTATTCCATTTCTGCACGCTAATTTTATTTTTAATTTACTCCCATTCATGTGAAACCACTTATTCAAGTTCAAGTCATTGATGCAATTTTATACCAATTGCTATTTTTACTTTTTTTTATGTTACGATTATATTATACTTTAGTTTGATTTTAATTATTACTTACTACATATAATTCAATTGTTATTATTATTTTTATTGTTAAAGTGAAAGTATCTGACATAAAATAGAGAAATGTTTTTGTTTCACTTTTAACACGTAATACTGAAATAGTGGAGAAGTTATGATATTGCTATGGGCTCGCTCTAGGCAAGAAGTTGCACATTGTTTTTGCCAATGACACTCCCTGGACCATAAGTAAGGCATGTGTAAAATTTGAATGAAATTGGTTGTGTAGTTCTCAAGTTTTAGGGAAACACACAGACAGACAGACAGATAGACAGACAGACACACATACTCAGTTTTATATATATAAAGATATATATGTTGTAGTTAATGCACATGAATGAAAACATACATAAAGAAGGACTTGAATTGCCCAATATATATATGTGTGTGTGTGTATAATATATATATATATATATATATATATATAGGACTGGGCCTGATGAAGCCTTCCAGCTTCACAGACCCCAGTTGAACCGTCCAACCCATGCTAGCATGGAGAACGGACGCTAAATGATGATGATATATATGCATATATATATATATGTGTGCATATATATATATATGTGTGCATATATATATATGTGTGCATATATATATATATGTGTGCATATATATATATATATATATGCACACATGCACATACATATAGCCAGTCATCACCACCACCACTGTCACTGCCATCATTGTTGTTGTGATTATTATCGTTGTTGTCATCGTCATCATTGTTGTCATCACCTTGTTGTCATATATATATATTGATGTATATAATATGTGGTTGGGGCAATGGACAGAACACGTACCCATATCAAATTGCACATATGCACATAGAGCACATACAGACACACACATAGACATACACAGACACATACACATAGGCATACACCCACACACACGCACGCACACACACACACACGCACACACACATATATATGCATACATATGTGTCACTGTGTGTGTGTGGTGTGTGTGTGTGTGTGTGTGTGTGTGTGTGTGTGTGTGTGCACGCGTGTGTGTGTGTGTGTGTGTGTGTGTGCACGCGTGTGTGTGGTGTGTGTATGATACTTGGAGTGGAATAAAGTTCACCAGGTACTCCAGATGCTGAGTATTTCAGAATGTCAGGTACAGATACGCCATGATGTTTTTAAAAGTATCAGGGTACAAGGAAGGGTGCCAGCATGCTAGAAGTAGGGATAATTAGGGGATGAGAAAGAGAGAAAGAGAGAGGGATTGAATAAGAGAGGGAGAGAGTTGCTTTAGCTGTCAAAATGTTATTACTGGTAAATCAACCCAGCATGGAGGTGTGTGTTATGACTGAGCTGGGTGGATGTAAGAGTGGAGGCAGGGAAGAGTCAGTTAAAGAATGGGTGGGGTGTATTAGGGGTGGTGCAGTTGTGGGTCCTAGTGATATTATATATTAGGAGGGGCTGGTTGCAAATATCGTGGGGTAATGAGGGATTGATGGTGGGATTGGAGAATGAGAAGGGGTTAGAAGGATAGCGAGAGAAAGAAAGAAAAGGCAAGGGAGATGGAGAAAGAAAGAAAGAAAGAAAGAAAGAATGAATGAGTGAAGGAGAGAAGTTGTATTAAAGAGAGGCAGGATAAAAATAGATGGATTGGTCCACTGATGCATTGTTGGGTCAAATATACAGGCATTTGGATTGCCAGGTAGTCAGGTAGACAGATGGATAAATATCCAGGTGGATAGAAGATTGAATTGTCAGGTAGATAATTTATCAGACAGGTGGATTGATAGCTAAATAGACAGGTAGACTAGTAGACAAATTGACAGGTGAACAAATTAAGGAATAGGTGGGCAGATAGCTAAAAAGTGAGGCATACAGCTAGAAAGATGGATAAATAGACAGGTAGATTGATGGTCTGATGGACAGGTAAATAGGTGGATTAATTATCAAGTGCATTAATGGTAAGGCATACAGGTAAAAACAGGTAGATAGATGGGAAGATATACAAATAGATTGATGGTGATACATGCAGTAGAGAGATCAATTATTGCACAGCTGTGTTGAGGGTTGAAAGGATAGGTAGATAAGTGAGTAAGTGTGTAGGGTTATAGACAGGTTAGAAAAAAGGCACAAGGGATATATGCACACATCTGCTAACACACACACACAACACACACACACACACACACACACACACACACACACACACTCACACACAGATTAGACATACCCACATGTAGACAGTGAGTTCTTGGTACCTTGGGCAAATGTCTTCAATGATAGTCCTGAGCTGATCAAAGCCTTGTGAGTAGATTTGGTAGACGGAAACTGAAAGAACCCCATCAAATATGTGTTTTTATATTCTTTTATTATTTTACTGTGAAGGCACATGGCTCAGTGGTTAGAGTGTCGAGCTCACAATCACGAGGTAGTTAGTTCGATTCCCGGACTGGGCTGTGTGTTGTGTTCTTGAGCAAGACACTTTATTTCACGTTGCTCCAGTTCACTCAGCTGTAGAAATGAGTTGCCACATCACTGGTGCCAAGCTGTATCAGCTTTTGTCTTTTTCTTGGATAACATCGGTGGTGTGGAGAGGGGAAGCTGGCATGCATGGGCGATTGCTGGTCTTCCATAAACAACCTTGCCTGGACATCTGCCTGAGAGGAGTACTTTTTAGGTGCAATCCCATGGTCAGCCAATGACCGAAAGGGGTCTTAGCATTCTTTTACTTGCTTCAGTCATTTGACTATGGCCATGCTGGAGCACTGCCTTTAGTCGAACAAACTAACCCCATGACTTATTCTTTGTAAGCCTAGTATTTATTCTATTCATCTCTTTTTGCTGAACGACTGAGTTACGGGGACGTAAACACACCAACATCGGTTGTCAAGTGATGGTTGGGGGACAAGCACAGACATACAAATATATGCATACACACACACACACACACACACACACACACAACACACACACACACACATATTTATATATATATGACGGGCTTCTTTCAGTTTCCGTCTGCCAAATCCACTCACAAGGCTTTGGTCGGCCTGAGGCTATAGTAGAAGACACTTGTCCAAGGTGCCATGCAGTGGGGTGGAACCTGGAACCATGTAGTTGGTAATGTAGTTGGTAAGCAAGCTACTTACCACATAGCCTCTCCTGCGTTATAGATATATACACACATACACACATACATACATACATGCATACATACATACATACATATGTATATAAATCTATATATATATATATACATACATACATACATACATGCATACATACATATGTATGTAGTTAAAGTTAATCCAAACATGAAAGCACAAAAAAACACAACAATACGAGGACGTGGAACAAATATAGTATTATTGGATGCTCAGGAAAGAAGGAAAGAAGGAGGGTTTAACGTTTCGAGCGGAGCTCTTCATCGGAAACATAGAAGAAGGAAAGATCCAGAGAAGGGAAGACAGAGGAAAAAAAAATCGCCAACAGTACACACGCGGTCACACATCACGCACGCACACACACACACACACACACATATTCATACATATATACATATATATAGATCAGGAGGGTTCAAAGCATTTGAAAGACTTCTGAAAACTTGTGGATACCTAAGGTTACAGGTAGAAAGCAGCTACCCATATGAATCCTGCCAGGAATAAGACCGAACCTGAGCCAAACCAAAATAATAATAATAATCCTTTCTACTGAAAGCACAAAGTCTGAAATTTGGGGGAGGGGACTGGTCAATTACAGCGACCCCAGTATTTCACTGGTACTTAATTTATCAACCCCAAAAGGATGAAAGGCAATGTGTTCCTTGGCGGAATTTGAACTCAGAATATAAAGACGGACAAAATGCTGTCAAGCATTTTTGCCGCACGTGATTCTGCCAGTTCACTGCCTTTTAATAATAATGAATAAATAACATTTGTCCTCATCCACCTGGGCTACTGCTCCCAGCTATGGTCAGCCAACAGTGTAAAATTAACAGCGGCCCTTGAAGCAATCCAGCAAAGCTTCACAAAGAAGGCCATCTCTTTGCAACAGCTCAGCTACTGGGAAAGGCTGGGAAAGCTAAGACTCTACTCCCTGGAGTCTACTCCCTGCAGCAATATACATCTGGAAGGTCCTGGAAGGAATTGTGCCAAATTTTGGCATTGAAAGCTATACCAATTCCATAATGGGTTGACACTGTACAGTGCCAAAGATCCCAGCAATGCCATCCCACTTCAGGACCAGTTATTGCAACAGCCTAGGTTTCAGGGGCCCACAGCTTTTTAATATTCTCCCAAAGAACCTGAGAGACCTACATAAAGTGGATGTAGGTGTTTTCAAATCAAAACTGGATTTCTTCCTGTTGAGAGTCTCATATGAACCTATCTCACAGCAAGAGGAGCAAATGAGGGTAGCGACATCAAACTCCATTATTCACCAAATGTCACATATTAAAGAAGGCTCTCAATAATAACAGTGTAGCAAAAGAGCAGTGCCCCAGCATGGCCACAGCTCTGAGCTGAATCTGAAAAAGATATATATATATAAATAGGTAAACAAACAACTTACAATTGGACAAGCAGCAGAACATGATGCTTGGAAACTTTTATCACAGCAAACTCTTCCAGGCCAGGACTGTAAACTCCGGAAAACTGTACAAAGAAAATAAAATAAAGATACAACTATATGAAATGAACTTTAAACATATAGGAGTGGCTGTGTGGTAAGCAGCTTGCTTACCAACCACATGGTTCTGGGTTCAGTCCCACTGCATGGCACCTTGGGCAAGTGTCTTCTACTATAGCCTTGGACCAACCTAAGCCTTGTGAGTGGATTTAGTAGACAGAAACTGAAAGAAGCTTGTTACATATATATATATATACACACACATATATATGTGTGTGTGTGTATGTGTGTGTGTGTGTGTGTGTGTGTGAATGTGCTTGTATGTTTGTCCCCACAACATCACTTGACAACTGATGTTGGTCTGTCTGCATCCCTGTAACTTAACGGTTTGGCAAAAGTGACCATTAGAATAAGTACTAGGGTTACAAAGAACAAGTCAAGGGGTCGATTTGCTCGACTAAATGCAGTGCTCCAGCATGACCGAAGTCAATGACTAAAGCAAGTAAAAGAATAAAAGAATATACAAATAAAGGACCAGAACTCATTTCTGGGATAGGTAATTTGCATAAGTGAAAAGGGATTTGGGTTGAGAGAAATAACTGAGATTGGCCAGGGGCTTTTATTTGAACAAATAAGAGGGTGAAGGGTCTCTTAAATAGGTTGGAATATGAATTCTTGGGGTATTGGAATTGTCTTGGATTCTAGAGAAGGTAAACAATTTGCTTGGTACATACATGCATACATACATACACATCACACATACATATACACATCACACATGCACATACCACACAATGCATGCACGCCACACTTCCACATATCACATACATGCATGCATGCACACACACACATACACATACACATACACATCCATCATACGCATGCATGCATACACACATCACGCAACACACACACACACACACACGGAGCACACATCACACACTCACACACGCACACATCACACAAACATGCACATGCGCCCACATGCATGCATATACACATTCACACATCACATACACACATCGCACACACATGCATGCACGCACATGCACACATCACACACACACACATCACACGCATGCATGCACACACACATCACACATGCACACACACATGCATGCATGCACATACACATTCACACATCACACACACATGCATGCATATGCATACATCACACGCACGCATGCACCCACACACATCACACATACACACAGAGTCACATGCATACATGCACACACACACACACACGCACACAAGTAAGCATGGAGAAGTGAATGTCAAAAACCATGATTGTGATGATGATGATTATGATGATCAAAATATTACTATGTATGTCTCTCTAGATATATATACATACACACATTCACCCATACACGCACAAGCACACATTCACACATACGTGTACACGTAGATACACACACATGCGCATACATGGACCTAAGAAGTTCAGAAGGAATGGAGCTGGGAAGAGGTGGTGTTAGTGGTGGTTCTGGTGGTGGTGGTGGTGGTGTTAGTGGTGGTGGTGGTGGTGGTGGTGGTGGTAATGATGTTAGTGGCAGTGGTGTTAGTGGCGGTAGTGTTAGTGGTGGTGGTGGTGGTGGTGGTGGTGGTAATGGTGTTGGTGGTGTTGTTGTTAGTGGCGGTGGTGGTAGAGTTAGTGGTGGTGTTAGTGTTGTTGTTGTTGTTGTTGGTGGTGGTGGTGGTGTTGGTGGATTTTGAACTAAGCAAACAGGTGTTTGGGGTACCATTGACCCTGAGGTGGGGAAAGTAAATTTGCTCACAGCTGAGGGACATTTATTTTAGGTTCTCTCTCAGCCCATTCGCCCACTCACCCACCCCTACCGACTTTGCTACACACAGGGAAGGTCGTGAGAATGGTGTGGTGGTGGTGGTGGTGGGGAGAAGTGGCACACATGCACACACACACATACACCACACACACACAGAAGCACTCTACTGCTCTTTTTGCACCACCATCAGTGGCATCACCACCACCACCACCACCATTGCTTGATAATGCACTCCACTCCTCTGCTAGTCATGACCCACCCTCTCCACTATATTCTCAACCACCACTACCACCATCACGACCCTCATTGCCACTGTGTTCCCCAACCCACCACCGCTACCCTTGTCACGGCCAATATTTGCTTCCCACATGACAGTCAAGTAGCCATTCTTGGGTCTTGGTGCATGTCTCATCAGACACACGCACACACACACATATCTACAATATATATATAATACAAAATGGGACAAGAATGCAAAACATTTGGACAGCTAGGTGATGCCAAAAAGGGACAACAAAACATTCAGATAGACGATACAAAGAAAACAAGGACGGGTCATTCGGAGTTTTCTTTCCTCAGTTGAGTTCCAGATTATCTTTGCAATTTCAAGGAAAGAAAACTCCAAATGGCCTGTCCTTGTTTTCTTTGTATCGTCTGGATGTTTTGTTGTCTATCTGGATGTTTTGTACGTACACTTTGGTCTCTTATATATATATAAATATATATATGTATATATATATATATATATATATATATATATATATACACCACACAATAATATACATATCTACATTCATACGTATAGATTTAAGTATATATATATATATATACTTAAATCTATACGTATGAATGTATATATGTATATATATGTGTGTGTGTATATATATATATATATATATATATATATATGCATGTGTGTGCATGTGTATACAGAGATATAGATATAAGTTTATATATATATATATGTATATATATATATATGTGTACACACACACACAACACACACATGTATATTATGTACACACACGCACACATATTAATCAATTTATTTCTTTAAATACATGCCTGTATACGTTATACAATGGTTGGACAAAATTATAAGACCACTTTTTATGCAACAGTTTTGCTTTTCTTATTGGCAATATGACAACTTCAAAATTGTTGTAGTCTGTATATATGTGCTGACATGGCATCACGCATGTTTTGTACTTTACGATATACCCACCAGTTTTTCTATATTTAAATAAGATAAAATATGTGACCTATCTGATTGTGAAAGAGGACAACTTGTTGGAGTGCAGAAGGCAGGAGATGCAATTGTTAACATGGCTGAATCATTTAACTCTTGAACACTTAAGCAAACCATATCAAACCCAAATGTTCTACTTGTTTTAGGCTCAAACCAGCTAGATCTGGCAGCTCACACCTACCCAACAATATCATTCTAAAAATGAACAATCACATCAAAGAAATGAAACTACAAGACAATGCATGATTAATTCAAAACAATGTGAATAATCAACAGAGTAATCTGAATGCTAAAGGGTCAATGTTTTGAGAGGTGCTTTCTCAAAAATCATGATAGCATTTCAAAACCTTGGCAAAACCTAGTCTAGCAAGCATCATTCTGATCGGAAGGCAAAGCTGAGAGGAAGGAACTGCAGAATGGTGAAAAATATTGTAGTTAAAAACCATCAAACTACAGCAGCCAAGTGACAGCAAAGTTAAAATACCACCTTGTGAACCCTGTATAAACCCAAACCGTTTGTTGTGGGCTCCCTAAAGTTGGTTACTCTATAAGGGCTGCATTTGCTAAACCTCTCTTCCATTCTTGCATCTATTTGGTTAAGTGGATAAAATGGTTCTTTGTATGAAGCTTGATTTCCAACCGCATGGTTCTGGGTTCAATTGCAATGCATGGTACTTTGGGCAAATGTTTTCTACTATATAGCCTTGGGTTGACCAAATTTATAAGTAAGTAGATTTGGTAGACAGAAACTGAAAGAAGCCCATTGCATAATTATATATATATATATATATATTATGGCTGCCCCCTCGTTATCGAGTATGGCCATTGCACGAAGCTTAACTGTTACTGGTGCTGTGATCGAATGTGACTTTTTAGCCCAGCTAAAGGTCTACACTGTCTTGTACAGAATTGGCAACTAAAACCTTTACCGGTAATAGCCGGCTGTAGTTGTAACTGGGCTTCATGTACCTTTGCATGTCATTTAAGTCCTCCTGCCGAATTACACTCTCTTTTACATGTCCGACAGATATGATTAGTATGGTGTGTTACACCACCACCAGTGGCCAAGTTGTCACTCATCTGTCTTGCTTTATGACTACGAAGATGACTCTTGAGTCCAGCTCTACTGAGGCAGGGTCTTGCACAGACACTGCATGTCAGCATCATAGGAAAACCCTTCCATCTCTCTCTCTCTCTCTCTCTCTCTCTCTCTCTCTATATATATATATATATATATCTGTGTGTGTGTGTATGTGTGTGTGTGTGTGTGTGTACACAGACACATATCAACTGTCAAGCATCATCTCTTACATGCCACTCCATGCTCTCTATTAAAATCACTCGAGCACTCACCTCTCTCTCTCTCTCTCTCTCTTTCTTTCACTCTATATTTCTCTATCTTTCCTTCTCTATCATACTGTTTCCTTTTTTTCTTTTCCATATCACTGTCTGTCTGCATCTTTCTGTCTATCTCTTTCTATCTTGTATCTTTCTTCCCATCTGTCGTCTCTTTTCATTCCTTGCTTAATCTTCTTTTTTCACTTTCACTCTCTCTCTCTCTCTCTCTCTCTCTCTCATTCTGTCCCTCTCAGTTTTCTCTTCCTTCATCTCTCTCTCTCTTTCTCTACCCTCCACCTCCTATCCATCCACCCCTATCTGCCACCCCTCTATATATACAAACAAATGATATAGACAACATTTCAACAAAACCAAAATAACCAGACTGAATGTCAGGTAAATTCCACCCCCACCACCACCCTTGCAGTAGGATGGAGTTTACACGGGAGGGGGGAAGATGTGTTAGTCAGGGGTAGGGTGGGTTGTCTACACGAACATTCCAAATCAGCCATTCACCCCCTCCACCACCACCATCACAGCTGCCACTACAAACACCACCACCACCACCACCACCACCAACACAAACACAAACACAACACCACCACTACCGCTGCCACCATCGTCATTATCACAGCCACACTACTACGACTGCAACAATTACTACCACCACTACCACCAAAACTATTGCACCACTGTCACTGCCACCATAACAACAACAGCCTTCACCACCCATGGCCCCCACCATTGATTCCACCACCATGTTAGATAATACCGCCACCACCACCACAACTCCTACCACCACCACCCATGCCACCACCACTGCCACTACCACCATAACAACAGTGTTCACCACCCAATGGTCCCACCATTGATGCCACCACCATGTTAGATAATGCCACCATCACCACCCCAACGCCCCCCACACCCAACAACCATCATCACTACTACAACCACCATCACCACCCACCACCACCACCACCACC
>NC_043006.1:63725585-63728335 GCF_006345805.1 Octopus sinensis
AAAGCTGCTCCTCATTTCTGTCTGTCTGTTCATCTGTCTGTCCATCCATGCATCTGTCGGTATGTATTTGTGCATGTATGTGTGCTTGCATGTATGTGTACATGTATGTATGTATGGCATTAGGAAGGGCATCCAGCCATAGAAACCACCTCCTTATCAAACTGTCCAGCCCATGCCAGCATTGTTGAGCAGACATTAAACGATGATGATAATACATATATGTATGTATATATATATATTTTTTTTTTTTTTTTTAACGTCCGCTTTCATGCTAGCATGGGTTATATATATATATAATATTATATATTTCTATATATATACAAGTATACATATGTATACAATATATATATATATAATAAATATAATATATTTATACATATACATATGTAATTATGTACATACATATAACATATGTAATACATATATATATGTATGTATATACATATACATATATGTGTATAATATATATATAATTATATATATATATATATATATATATATATACATACACTATATAAAACGAAAGTGCACGTACGTGTGTATAAGAGAGCATGTATGTGTGTGGAGAGTGCTGGTGACCTTGACATGTGCATGTATGTATAGATGTGTGGATGATGGTGTGGGGAAGGGAAGTGGTCAGTGCTAGTGTGTGTGAGGTGGTGTGATGTGATGCAATGTGGTGTTGTGTGGTATATATATACATACATTATATATATATGTGTGTGTGTGTGTGTGTGTGTGTGCATGTGTATATATTCTCTGTTTATTTCCTCATATTCCTTTCTGTTGAAGAGTGTAAGGTTGAAATGTAAAAGACTTTCTCACTTTCTCGAGCATCAAACTAATACACCTGATTGTTGTTCATATACCTGTCTTCATCTTTTGTTTTTCTGTAAATTTCAACTATACTCTTTACTCTCTTTTTACTCTTTTACTTGTTTCAGTCATTTGACTGTGGCTATGCTGGAGCTCTGCCTTTAGTCGAGCAAATCGACCCTGGGACTTATTCTTTGTAAGCCCAGTACTTATTCTATCAGTCTCTTTTGCCAAACCGCTAAGTGACAGGGACGTAAACACACCAGCATTGGTTGTCAAGCAATGCTAGGGGGACAAACACAGACACACAAACATATACACACACACACACACATATATATATATAAAAACATATATACGACAGGCTTCTTTCAGTTTCCGTCTACCAAATCCACTCACAAGGCATTGGTTGGCCCGGGGCTATAGCAGAAGACACTTGCCAAAGATGCCACGCAGTGGGACTGAACCCGGAACCATGTGGCTGGTAAGCAAGCTACTTACCACACAGCCACTCCTGCGCCTATATATATATATATATCTCTCTCTATATAAACGGCAGTTTGTCTGTGTGTGTTTCTGTGTGTCTGTTTTCTCGTACCCTCACTCTGACCACGGCTTTCAACCGATTCTGATGAAACTGACACACACACATAGCCCAATGTCATAATTCAAAACTAACGCAGCGAAAATTTTGAAAAGTTCCCCCAGTTCTGAAAAAAATCGATAAATTCGACATGGGGTCGAGAATCAGAAACCAAACCACAGGGACGCAACTCCACCTTTTTTAACTCTCAAAAAAAATTTACCATAATTTTTTTTCATTTTTTTGCTATTTTTTGGCTATAACTCTCTAAAATGCTTTAGGTTTATTTCCATTACAAACCTGAGCAACGCCGGGCGACACTGCTAGTATATATATAAACGGCAGTTTGTCTGTCTGTGTGTCTGTGTGTCTGTCAGGTTGTACCCTCACCCTGACCACGGCTTTCAACCGATTCTGATGAAACTTGACACACACATAGCCCAATGTCATAATTCAAAACTAACGCAGCGAAAATTTTGAAAAGTTCCTCCAGTTCTGAAAAAATTCGATAAATTCGACATGGAGTCGAGAATCTAAGCTTTTTAAATGCAACACATTTTCTGTCTAGGGGACACAACTCGACAGCTAGGGACAGCTATGAACATCGTATACACAGAAGTATTCGAGTGAAGAGAAGACATTGCAACCTACACATGCGCCTTCATTCCCTAGAGGGAAAGGACTAGATTGGGATTAGTCGTTGCCTACTAGGGGCTCTTACATACCCGGGCAACGCCAGGCTATGCTGCTAGTATATATATATATATATATATATATATATATAATATTTATATATATGTGTGTATATGGGGTGAGAAAAAGAGAGCTATAAAATAAGAAACACAACAAAAACTCATGAATACAACTGAAGTGATAAAACCCATTAATAACGAACCCCCCTCCTGCACAAAAAATACAAATTGCTTTTAATTAGCTTGTCAAATTAGATTGAATTTATAGAGTGGCTTAGTTAAGTAATTTAGCTGTAATTTGTTTGCTATTAAATCATTGTTGTACATCTGTGTGTGTGCTTTCTTCTTTGAGTGTTTGTGAATGGGTGGCAAAGCAGTTGTGGTGGGCATAGGCAAACACAAACACACATACACATATGCACATATATACATGAAAACATTATATACCATTTATATATACCCATATATACACATGCATAAATACACATGCATAAATACACACTCATATATGGACATAAAGTTATCTATGCATAATACACACACACACACACATCGCTATTTATGTATATATATTTGGACTGGCTTTTCTTTTAGACATGATATATCAAGAACTATCCCAAACATTACTTTATTGTAATTTGATACATTTTTTAGGGATT
>NC_043006.1:63728435-63735935 GCF_006345805.1 Octopus sinensis
CATACATGCATATACCTATACATACATGCATATCATTCATACACACTTACATACACATGGATGCATGCATATGGATGTTGCATATATAAATGTAAATATGGTTGTAACTGCATTCGGATTAAATGTACACATATGAATTATATGCACGTGTATGTGTGTGTGTGTGTGTGTGTGCGTGTGTGTGTGTGTGTGTGCTTATATATATATCTGTAACGAATGCTGCAAGTTTCCCTACACACACACACATATACATATCTATATCTCTATATCTATCTATCTATCTATATATATATATATATATATATTATAAGTGCGCGCACACATTCATCTACAATGTGTAATACATGTAAGTATGCTTGTATGTAACGTATGCATATATGTATTACATTTCGTATATACAGTGAGAACATTTAGAGTTGTGATTTATGGATGTGTATAAACATGGAGAGTCCTTTTCATGTGCCAAAAACAACCCGATACTTGTTATGGATTTGCACAACTTAAACTGCTCAATTCCGATTCCGCTCCATGCGAATTACAGAACAAAAAACTACCGTAAGAAAAAAGTGAAGATGTAGTCAAACACGTAAGCATCCAAGACCTTTGTGCGATTCTAACATACAGATACACCAACGTGCAACTATGGTGTTACAAAAAGCGATAAACAATAACTCAGACCCGTTTCAGGCCGACCTCTTTTGATTTGATGCTGAATATTAAATTCTGTATAGACGCTGACCCTTTCCAATCTGAACTTGTATCTAACATTAAGTAAATTACGAATTCCGAAAAAGAAAAACATTAGTCTTTTCCAGCAAAACCCAAAATCCGTATGGAATAGAAAATAGTCAGCATGAGCAAATATTAAAAAATAATACAACACAAAATTATGCGAAAACCTCGTCCAAACATACTGCAATATTAAAATGGCGGAGATAAGGTGGCGAGCTGGCAGAATCGTTAGCGCGCCGGGCAAAAATGCTTAGCGGTATTTCGTCCGTCTTTGCGTTCTGAGTTCAAATTCCGCCGAGGTCGACTTTGCCTTTCATCCTTTCGGGGTCGATAAAATAAGTACCAGTTGCGTACTGGAGTCGATCTAATGGACTGACCTCCTCCCCACCAAATTTCAGGCCTTGTGCCTAGTGTAGAAAATAATATTAAAAAGCGGAGATAAGGCGGCGAGCTGGCAAGAATCGATAACGCATCGGGCAAAAATGCTTAGCGGTATTTCGTCTGTCTTTAAGTTCAACTTTGCCTTTCATCCTTTTGGGGTCGATAAATTAAATACCAGTGAAACACTGTTGTCGATGTAATCGACTGGTCCGCTCCCCCCACCAAAAAAAAAAAATTTCAGGCCTTGTGTCTTTTGTAGAAAGGAACATTAAAAGGCGGCGAACTGACAGAGTCTTCCACAATTTCTTCAACATTCTTGCTAAGTTCTGATATTTCTCAATCGTTTCAGTTTCTTTGATATCCACTCTGTTATCATACGGTGTTGCAAAGTCTATGATCTTACACTGTTTCTTTTGTCCTCAATACTCATATCTGGTCTTCTTGCTTCAATAGCACAGTGTGGAAGTATAATCTAGAGGAACTGTTCTCAGCCGTTGTTTTTTTTTTCTTTTTTTAACCTATAGACGCCTTCGATTACTGTTTTACTCAGGTAGACCCCCACAGCCATTCGATGCTTTTAAACTAATTTTATAGATTGTTGTTTGTTCCTTCTCGATCCACGCCTGGCTCATAGGGCCGGTTTCCCGGTTTCCTTGACGTATAGGTTGCCTACCTGGATGGGACACCGGTCCGTCACAGGTGAGTTACAAGATGCAGGAGGAAGAGTGAGAGAAAGTTGTGGCGAAAGAATCAGCAGAAGTTCGCCATTACCTTCTGCCGGGGCCGCGTCTGAGATTCGAACCCGCGATCCCTCGACCGCAAGTCCGCTGCTCTAACCACTAGGCCATGTGCCTCCACAACTTTATAGATACTTCTTTCAAAATTCCTATTTTGATTTTTACTCATTCCCTTGTGTAGGTTTGCAACAGCGCTGCGGAGGCGCAGTGTTTCAGTGGTTAAGGCAGCGGTCTCGCGGTCGTAAGAGCGGGGTTTCGATTCCCAGACCGGGCATTGAGAGTGTTTATTGAGCAAAAACACCTAAGCTCCACGAGGCTGCGGCGAGGGTTGGGTGGTGAACCCCGCTGTACTCTTTCCCCATAACATTCTCTCACTCTTCCTACTTCTGCCACAAAGCAGAGGAACCATGGTGTAACCCACTATGGTGTGGTAAACTTTCAGACCCTAGTCTAGATTGCGAATCCTCTGTACCCCCAGGATGGTCCAGCTCTCCACCCGTTAAAAGCCATCATTTACGGAATGAGGATAAGAACGTAGCTTTCGCGCCCGTGCAACCGCCAGTCTATCACGTGTGGTGGGTGGATCTTCAAGTTGCAACACGCATTCTTTGTAGCTTAGAGTAGACTCGAATTAGAGATTATTCTTTGTGGCTAATGACGTGAGTCCTGATTGGAAGAAGAAGAAGAAGAAGAAGAGAAAAGAAGAAGAAGAAGAAGAAGAAGAAAAGAAGAAGAAGAAGAAGAAGAAAAGAAGAAGAAGAAGAAGAAGAAGAAGAAGAAGAGAAGAAGAAGAAGAAGACGAAGAAGAAGAAGAGAAGAAGAAGAAGAAGAAGAAGAAACAAAAGACACAGCAGCACAACGGCGCTGTCTGAGGGAACACGTTTCAGCACAGCGCCAGAATCATTTAAACTTTGTAAAACGTTAGAGAAAGAAGCCTTTTGGTTGCTTGCTATAAATTTATCGAATGCAAATTTTTTCATAAACCCTTTAAATACAAATGTGGATCCCCAATTTACTGCTTCGCTTGCATGGGCCCCCCCAAAATTTTATATGGACCCCTAGCAGTCATATGGCCCCTGGTTGAGAACCACTGGCCTAGGCAATAGATATAATTCAGGTACAGATTATTAGAGAACGATGTAAGAGGGAAATGTGTAGGGTTTGAAAGTAGTTAGGGTTAAGGTTAATGTTAGGATTGGGGTTAGAGATGGTCGGACATAATAGATACAGTAGATACTATATATACTTTGCTTCGAAAAAAAACAACAAATGGAATGGTCACGGCTAGAATGCTTCTGACCGCAATTCTGTTCAACAGCAATTGACCTGGAGCTAAACAACAGCAATAACAACAACAACGAGACGACTGGTACCAATACTAACAATCTTCGTCATCATCGTTATCAGCATCGATTTATTGGTTTATTGATTGAATAAATGATTGATTGATTGATTGATTTTTTTCCCTTCGTTCATTCGCTCCACTGTTTGTTCGCTCGCTCCGTTTTTTACTAGCAGCCATTTTGTTTCAGCCATCACTGATAAGAAGACCAAAACCCTGCACCCATAGATTATCATTATTACTATTATTATTATTATTATTATTATTATTATTATTATTATTATTATTATTATTATATTATTATTATTATTATTATTGCTGTTTCTATTATCATTATTGTTGTTGCTATTACCTCAACTTTCAAAGCTGCAAACGGATGCCCAATTTCACGCATGTGGACCTTTCGGTTGTTATTCGGTGAAAGATTAACATTTTAATCATGAAACATTCACATATCATACAATTGATTCCTTTCTACAGTTCTATTCTCTCTCTCCCACTCTCTCTCTCCCACTCTCTCTCTCCCACTCTCTCTCTCCCACTCTCTCTCTCACTCTCTCTCTCTCGCTCTCTCTCTGTCTCTCTCCCTTTTTCCCATATATATATATATATGTTGCGTTATTGCTTTCTTTATTGACTTTTCCCTCTTTTATCAAATACAAATCATAATTAACCAAAATTACGAAAAAATCCGATCAAGATACACAAACATACCATATACATGTATGTGTGTATGTTTGTGTATGTAGTATATATATATATATATATATATATATATATAGTATATAGTATTTATAGTGTGTGTTTGTGTTGTGTGTGCGCCAGGCAATTACATTTTCATTTTTCGTGTTTTCGTTTTTTCTTCGGTTTGCATTTGCGTTTTTTCAAGGGTGTTTTTTGTTGCTGTTATGTTTTCCCGGTGAGTTTAATTTTCCACCAAACTCACAATTTTTTGTTTTGTTTTTTGTTTTTTTTTTTTTTAGCTTCCTTGCGGTTAATTATCACCGAAAGGATGCTGTTGATGATGATTGTTGCTGTTCATGGTGGTGGTGGGCTTTTTATTATGATTGCTGATGTTGATGATGATTATGATGATGTTGATGATGATTTTATTTTCGACGGGGTCACCACCAAAAATAATGGGGGGGGGTGATGATACAGACAGAAAAACAACAAAAATACAAATACGGAGAAATTTCTATCGATTAAAAAGTTTAAAAAAATCTTTTTAATCTGATAAAAAATATGAATAAGGTAATAGTTTTGAATATATATATATACATATATATATATATATATATATATCATATGTTCGCCCATCCACCATATTGTCAGGGAAGTACACAGGGGCAAATAATCAGAGACCCTCGAAACCAGCCCCGGCCAGTTTGCCCTCTATTGTACAACGGACAAACACGAACATTTCCACTGAGAAGTCTTCAAAAGAAACTTGAGAGGGGAAACAACCAAGTCAGTTAGTCAGTCACGCTAAATCACCTTCGCGCTGTCATCGTGGTTGCCACGGCTACCGTCTCCGCTTCCGACGCAGCTACCATCGTCAGCTTCATTCACAATCCATCTCATCCTTTTCTTCAATATTCTCATCACCATCATCATCATCACCATCATCATCCTCACCATCATCATCATCACCATCATCATCATCACCATCATCATCATCACCATCATCATCCTCACCATCATCATCATCACCATCATCATCATCACCATCATCATCATCACCATCATCATCATCACCATCATCATCACCATCATCATCATCACCATCATCATGCCGTCATCATCACTGTCCTCCGCCTTCTCTTCATCATCATCGTCGTCGTTGTCATCAACATCATCATCATCATCATTATCTTCCCTCCTACAGCCATAATCATTGTCATCATTTTTATCGCTTCCACTTTAGTAGATATATCATCAGTATCATCACCGTCTTGATCATCATCATCATCATCCTCGTCCTTTTCACTATCACAAACTTCATCATCATCGTCGTCGTCGTCGTCATCATTATCATCGTCACCACCACCACCACCATTATTATCATCATCACATCAGCATCATTTTCACCGTCACTTCATCATCATCATCATCATAATCACCAACGCCATCACTACAACCAACAACGTCACTACTACCAACAACAATACCATCATCATCATCATCATCATCATCAGCGTTTTGACGTTGCAGTAATACTGTTTGTTAATTTGTTGCTCCTTTTGTTATTGTTGTTGTTGTTTTTATAGTTTAAAAAGCAATATAATTCGTAGAATGTAAAATTTATTGGAACCTACAACGACCCCAACTGTTTCAGCTCAATGAAGCTTGGCGTTAGCATATTTACCGCTCCGCTGGAGCGAGACTATCGACGAAGTGGAGCATGTGCTGAAAGACACCATCATAAAATCATATATCTCGGTTATTTCCTTCGTGTTTGCTTCATTTTCTTCCTTTTTTTTTCTTCTTTTTTTTTTTGGCTTTTGTTTCATTGAGAAAGCCGAAAGCCCTTATTTTCTGTTGTCTGTCTTGAAATTGAAATATAACTGTTTTTCTTATTATTAGCTTTTTCACTGAGAAAATAGTGAATAATAGGTTTTGTAATCGACTGTTTATTCAACGAAAAAAAAATTGGAGTGTGTAAACGTATTTCTTACTGTGTTTATTCACTGAAAAAAAATCACGGATAAAGTGTTTCCTTCGCCTACTTTTTTCAGTATGAATGAAAACTGAGTATAACAGTATTTCCATATTGTCTGATTTTTCGATGAAAAGCAGAAGAATTATAAAAGTATTTTTTATCGTCTGATATTTCACTGAGAAAATTGAAAACAACAGTATTTCTCATTGTATGTTAATTCACTGAGAAGATCGAGTAGTAACAGCGTCTCTTCTAATTTTCTGTTTTATTGGTTGGAGAATCGAGTAAAACCGTATTCCTTAGAGTATGTTTTTTCATAAAGGAAATTAAACATTGCAGTAATATTTCTCACCCTCTTCATTCGATCGGCAAATCGAGTATAACAATACTCTTGATTCTTATTTCCAATGAACAACCGAAAAATTATAACAGGATTTTTTATCGTCTGCTTTTTCACTGAAAAACTACTAACATTTTTAAATGTCCGGTTCTCCAGGAGAAAGTGTATGTAAAACAGGATTTTGCTTTTCTCCATTGTGAAATCAACAGAATATAATACTGACCATTCAAATTTTCATATTCCCTAAAATATTCATCCAAATTTCAGAAATGAGGTATCAAAATGTTTCAGGAACAGTAGATGTTAGATTTAACTATTTTCAAAATTTCATAGTGATACCTAATAATGCTGTTTCTTCTATTTTTTGTACTGTATATACTTTTATCTCGTTTCACCCTCTTTTCTCTTTCTTATTCTTTACCTTGTGTGTAAACCCCTACACAAAATTTAAACTGTCCTTATAATGTCCCCCTCACCTGATGCCTCTGCTAGTAGTAGTAGTAGAATTTTATTACTATTACATACTGTATTAGTTGTTAAGAATGTTGTCTTGAGGTTTCATAACAACTCTCCTCAAATCTCAAGAATCTTTCTTAGCATTCTTGTGAGTTTCAATTCCAGTATTCTTTAGTCTCTTGGATAGCATTTTGTGTTTTGTGCCAAGTGCACCAATTGCCAGAGTAATAGTTATTATCTTAGACTTCTACAATTTCTTCAACATTCTTGCTAAGTTCTGATATTTCCCAATCGTTTCAATTTCTTTGATATCCACTCTGTTATCCTACGGTATTGCAAAGTCTATGATCTTACATTGTTTCTTTCTTTTAGTCCTCAATGTTGATATCTGGTCTTCTTGCTTCAATAGTATTCTTTTCTTCTTTTCTTTTACTTGTTTCAGTCATTTGACTGCGGCCGAGCTGGAGCACCGCCATTTTAGTCGAACAAATCGGCCCCAGAACTTATTCTTTATAAGCCCAGTACTTATTCTATCGGTCTCTTTTGCCGAACCGCTAGGTTACGGGGGCGTGAACACACCAGCATCGGTTGTCAAGCGATGTTAGGGGGTAAATACAGACACACAAACACACACACACACATATATATACACATATATACGATGGGCTTCTTTCAGTTTCCCTTTACAAAACCCACTCACAAGGCTTTAGTCGGCCTCAGGCTATAGAAGAAGGCACTTGCCCAAGGTGCCACGCAGTGGGACTGAACCCGGAACCATGTGGTTCATAAGCAAGCTACTTACCACACAGCCACTCTTATATAATATATATATATATATATATTCAGAAAG
>NC_043006.1:63738435-63923435 GCF_006345805.1 Octopus sinensis
TATTATATACTATATATATATACATAATATTATATATATATCTCTCTATATATAAACGGCAGTTTGTCTGTGCGTCGCTTCTGTGTGTTCTGTTTTCTCTCGTACCCTCACCCTGACCACGGCTTTCATTTCAACCGATTCTGATGAAACTTGACCACACATAGCCCAATGTCATAACAAACTACGCAAAAACTGCAACGCCAGCGAAAATTTTGAAGTTCCCCCAGTTTTTGAAAAAATTGATAAATTCGACATGGGGTCGAGAATCATAAACATGAACCACAGACTGTCTAGGGGACGCAACTCGAGAATCTAAGCTTTTTTTATGCAACGCATTATCTATGGTAGTTTTCACAACTTGCAATCGATTTTCACAAACACTCATGGTGAAGCTTAATGTTACCCTAAGAAACTCAATTCTGACTTTAGTTTTCCATGCAATACCTTACCATCAGAAACAATCGATAAAATCATGCCATTTTGGGAAATCGCGTTCAAATCAAGATGACATATTTTCGACAATATCTTTCAAAATTGGGCGGAATCTTTTTTTTTTCACAACGAGCATCATGTCTGCTCCAAGGAGCTATATAGCCCTTTTTTTCCAATAGGATACATTATTGGAAAAAATCGGTTAATTTAATCATATGTGGCACACATAGCAAACAATTTGTGTATTAAACACAAACCAACTGTCTAGGGGACGCAACTTGACCTTTTTAGCTATCGATAATTCGATCCAACCAATTCCTACCAGGAAGAAATTACATTCGAGACTTTACCCCCAACACCGCCACTCTGCTAATAGCTGCTGCAGCCGCAAGTTATTCGAATACTTTTTTTGTTTAAACTTTCTTTATAACTACCACCCCAAACGTTTTTACCTTCAATTTTTGACGTACCCTAACGGTCCTCGGACGCTACTTTGCCAACTCTTGGTTTATTATAAACCACTTTTGTCGTGTGCATCAAAAAACTTTTCCTTTCGTTTGTTCAGTTTGATCACTTTTTTGACTTTTTCCGGTTGTTGTCACTCACATTGCCTGCCAAGCTTTTTGGCCGTTTTTGTAGCATTTTTATACATTTTCGGATACTTACCCACCCCCACGAGGCTCTTTTATTACACCTTACCAAACACATTGCTATCCACCAAAAATACTTACCCCACGTGTTCCTTTTTATTACAACCATTTGGCCAAACCACATTGCTATCCACCAAAATGCCACCGAAGAAGAGAAGGACCCTCTCAGCCCTCGGACGGCCAAGGCATCGGCTGCTAGGGCTAAGAAGGGCACCCGAGACCACGAGGAAACCGCCTTGCGCCTCTCGCAAACACTTCCCGTTATGCCGCTGCTCAGGTATCTGAAACTACTAGCGACCCGTTCTACCCTACTTGCAAGTGTCGCAGCGTACAGATCTTCCCATCCGCTCGAGGTTGACGAAGAGCAAACAGTCCAGCCAAAACATGCGGCTTCTTACTGTGCTTCCATCCGCAGAGCTCGCGAGAACCCCGAACAAGGGCCATTCGGAATGCGGCTAACGCCACTACTACACCGCCAGGACACGATCTGTCTCGAAACCTCACAGCAGAGGATACCTCGCCAATGTTTGACGCCGCAAAACAAGGCATGGCCAAAGCTGGCCGAAACACCTCAACAGAGAGAGCTCGCCAAGCTGCTAACGCGCCAACAGCCAGGGCTCGATCTGATCTGCCAAAACTCAACTCACACCACGGACTATTCGGACATCCAGACATGCCATTAGCACTGCTTCTGCTAGGGCTTCAGAGGGTGTTGAGGCGAGAGCTGAAAGGCTTTCAAGGGATGCCACTGCTCCTCTACTGCTGTCGCACGTGCATCTGAATCTGCTGAGGCACGGTGCAACTCGACTTGAGAGTATCACACAACAAACGTCGGATATCATTCGTGGTGTACGTACCCCTGCCCCCCGCTTTCTGGTTGTCACTAGCATTCAACTACGACGCCCACAATTAACTTCTCCTTGCGTGACGACATCAAGATAGGGTCAATGACAATTGTATGCCAGTTTTGCAAAGCCAAGAAATGGCCCGGAGAGCCACCTGGTTTGTGCTGCTCTGGTGGCAAAGTGGACTGCAACCCTACGGGACCACCCTCAACCACTGAAGGATCTCGCGGTGGGTTTAACCCCCGATTCGTCACAATTCCTTTGAAATAATTCGAAAGTACAACTGCTCATTCCAATGACCTCTTCGGGGCCAAAATTCCTCCCAGAGAAGGCTGGATGCCTACTTTCAAAGTGCAGGGACAGGTCGGCCATCTTATTGGGTCACTTCTGCCAGACGAGATTCAGCAGTCTTCTTTCCTCCAAAATACTTCATTGCCGACTACAAACCACCAGGTTGATGCACGCCTTGGAATAATACCGGGTACAAGCTATGTTCCCCGCAAAGACATTCTTCTCCGTCTCCAAACCATGCTTCATGATACAGCTACGTCTGCAGTTTCAGATATGCCTTGGACAGTGCTCCATCTCCAAACTCACACCGGTTTCATGATGCTGATAAACGACCCCGGGGAGCACGACGCCGCCGTTTCAACGCACCTGCGTGCAACGAAATTGCCGCAGTCATACACGGAGAGCAACACAACACCGTGACATAATCATCTCCTCCCGTGGTAACACCTACACAGATCAGCGAGACTCACAGATCTTATGACGCGCTTCAGTATCCATTGCTTTTCCCTATGGGGAAGACGGCTACCACTTCGGAATTCCCTTTACGGCAGCCCTTCAATCAAACTACTCTGCGGCATCAAAGACGGTTTCCTGCAGGGCGTTCTACTCATACCGGTTCATGGTCAGGAGGGTGAGTTCAACTTATTGCCCCCGCCCCGTTGTCGTCAGCTATTCAACCAGTTCGCCGTCGACAGGCCGCAAAAATGGAATCGGAAAGGCTGCTATACATTAAACTTAATCAGACCAAACTTCGCTCCGACTCCTACATTCATCTCCGTGACGGTTTTGCAACAAGAAAATGACCCTCGCAACATCGGCAAGCCATGCATTCTACTACTAACCTCCACCTTCACGGAGAGGACCGCGATATATGCGTGAAAGGACCCAAGACGCCTTGGACCTACGTGCGCATTTACGGCCGGCCGGACCTCTTTATCACCGAACCCGTGCAATCCCAGCTGCGGCGACGAAATCACTCGCGAACTCCGCCCGGGTCAATCTCACCCCATCGACACGACATCGTTGCTTGGGTTTCCGTCTGAATTTGGGCAAAATGAGGATTTGATAGTTAAGGGTCAGATTTTCGGGCATGTCAGGTGCCACATGTTTTCGGTCGAGTGGCAAAAGAGGGGCTTGCCACATGCTCACATCTTAATAATTTGGCTCACTCATAAAATCGAGACTAATGACATTTGAAAATTCATTTCCGCCGAGATTCCTGACCCCCCCGATGAGGACCCCGGACTCTACGAAATTGTCCGCACTACCATAGTACACGGGCCCTGTGGACGCAAATTACGCGTACCCACACACCATGCTACAAAACGGATTAGCCTGCTCAAAGGGATTCCCTAAACGGTTCACTTTGGAGACTCAAACAGGGCGGCGATGGTATCCGCTGTACAAAACGAAGGAGTCCAGCCATGAGGCCGCACGATTACGGTTGGGGCGACATCAAGTGGACAACAGCTACATTGTCCCCTACTGTCCTCTCCGTCGAAGATATTCAAAGCCCACGTCAACGTGAGTTCTGCAGCTCCATCAGGTCAATACAATATGTCTGCAAATATATCAACAAAGGCAGCGATGCTGCCATGTTCAGCATCCAGAGGACCACCAGTCGCGACGAAGTGTCCAACTACTTGGCTGGCCGGTACCTCAGCAGCAACGAAGCGTTTTGGCGCATTTACGGCTTCCCGCTCCATCAGAGACACCCGGCTGTGGTGCAGCTTGCTGTACACTTGGAAAATGGACAGCGGATTTACTTCACAGAGCAAAGTGCTGTGCAGATAGCCACCAGCCCTAAAGACACAACGTTGACTGGTTTCTTCCAAATTATGCCAACGTGATGACTTCGCTCGAACGCTTTTGTACCTACAGGTCCCATCGTACTTCGTGTGGTCTAAAACAACCTGGGTTCGACGGAAATCCGGCAAAACGTCGAAAGCTTCCCAGGCGTCAAGTTGACTCCTGCCTGGGTCGAGTTTACAAACATCCCGCCAAACCAACAAGAATGCGTCTACCTCCGTCCCTTCTACATGAGGTCACTGGTCCAACAGGTTTCGCCAATATACGTACCGTCAATGGGGTTTCTGTGCGACACCTTCAGGGAAGCATGTATGAGACTTGGCCTTCTAGAGGATGACTCCCAGTGGGACGCCACGATGGCAGAGGGTGCTTTACTGCACCGCATTCGGCCCTACGAGACATCTTTTCGCAATCCTTCTTCAAAAATGTCAGCTTAGTGATCCACTAAGTCTCTGGATGAAATACAGGGATGACATGTCGCACGACTTCTTACGTACGGCTCAGCAACACCTCGGCTCTGCACCAGTACGTCCAAGATAATGAACCACGGCTGCTTCCAGACCAGCGCATAGCCTACAACATCATCGTAGACTCTGTCAGACAGCAACGTGGGGGGATTTTTCTTCCTTGATGCCCCCGGCGGCACTGGCAAACCTTCGTCACTAAACTAATTCTGGCAGAGGTCAGACACAACAACGGACATTGCCCTGGCTGTAGCGTTCCTCTGGTATCGGGCCACGTTGCTTCCGGGTGGCAGAACGCCCCACTCTGCCTTCAGACTCCCGCTCGATCTGGCAAAGTCGAGTCACCTATCTGCAACATCGCCAAGAACTCAGAACAGGCCGACATTCTGCGCAGATGCAACTCATCGTATGGGACGAGTGCACTATGGCACACAAAGGCGCCCTTGGAGGCACTGGACAGGTCCCTGCAAACTCAGAGACTCTACGGCGCCCATGAGGATTACTTTACTTTCTTTCAGGAGACTTCAGGCAGACTCTACCGTTATTCCAAAAGGAACCCGTGCCGATGCCGTGCGCGCGTGCCTTAAGTCGTCAGCTCTTTGGGCAACATGTGCGGCCCTTGCACCTCCAAAACTAACATGTGCGCGCAGTTAATTGGTGACAGCGGATCCGCTGCATTCTCAGGACCTCTTAATCGCTCGGTGAAAAATAGGAGCTGTCTGATGCGGATGGCTACGTTCAATTGGACTCACTTTGCATTGCAATCACCATGTCGACACCCCTGCTAGCCTCCGGGAACGCCTGTCTTCCACGACCTACAAAACAATTTACGCGACCTAAAATGGCTGGCAGGCAGAGCTATTCTCTGCACCCAAAAATACAACCGTCAAATCCATCAATATCCAGCTACTTGAAGCTATTCCTGGTGATGTCCCGTCTACAAATCTATAGATAGGACAGCAGACCCCGCCCAGCTTGCTGATTATCCTGTTGAATTCCTGAATTCACTTGAACCGCCAGGCCTGCTACCACACATCCTGAAGTTAAAAGTCGGTGCGCCCATTATGCTCATCAGGAATTTGGTTCCACCTAAACAGTGCAACGGCACACGTTTGGTTGTGAAACATTTGGCACCACATTTTAATAACGGCCAACAACTTACCGGTTGTGGGAAGGGAGAGGACGTCTTCATTCCACGGATGCACCTTCAACGTCGGGGCGCGACCTACCAACCACCAATCCACTTCAGGCGTTCTCATTTTCCTGTTAAAAACTCTGCTTCGCAATGTCCATCAATAAATCCCAAGGCCAAACGCTACAAGTGTCGCTGGGTTACATTTGGGCGAACAGTGCTTCGCCCACGGTCAACTCTACGTGGGCTGTTCACGCGTTGGGAGGCGCAATGATGTTTTCATGTTTTCGCGCCCAACCGGACAGCTAGGAACATCGTATATACAGAAGTATTCCAGTGAAGACAAGACATTGCAACGTCCCACATGCACCTTCGTTCCCTGGAGGGAAAGGACTACTTGGGATTAGTCGTTTGCCTACTAGGGGCTCTTACATACCCACCGGGCAACGCCGGGTCTATGCTGCTAGTATTATATATATATATATATATACATATACATACATATATATATGTATGTATGTATGTAATGTATACGCATACATAATCACGCATGTATAATGTATGTATAAAACCACTAACACATGACACCCAGGGTATCTATATGCATGTCTAAGTGTCAGCTGTGCAGTGCTGACATCCGGAAGTTCTATCCAAACGCTACCCGCACCTTAAGCATGACATCTGACTGAGGTAGGGGTTGGAGTCTGCGAAGTGTTTTCATGGAAGTCTTACCCACAATTTCTTCAATTGCATTCAACAGCCCCGGCATCGCTGATTACAATTATGGAAACGCACATTTGCGCACATGTGCATGCAACTTGTTCTTAATCAGATACAAGCACGTAAGCGTTCACACACACACGCGCAAACACGCTCTCTTTCTCTTCTCTCTTTCTCTCTCTCTCGTCTCTCTCTTCTCTCTCTCTCTCTCTCTCTCTCACACACACACACACACACACACACATACATATACATAAATATTTATACATACGTACAGAAATATATATATATACATATTTATATATTTTATACACATTTATGCATTTACATACATACATACACAAAAATACATACACATACACACACACACACACACACACACAACACGCACACACAAACACAAAAACAACACACACACACACACATATAGGTATGTATGTACGTACGTATGAAGTACATGTGGACTATTGGCGATTTTTTTTCCTCCGTCTTCCTTTTCTCTTAGACTTTCCTCTGTTTCCTGTTTCTGGAGAAGAACTTTGCTCGAAACGTTAAACCACCTTTCTTTCCTACCCTGAGCGTCTGCTAATACTTTACATGTACCACGTCCTCGCTTTGCTGTTTCTTGTTGCATTTTTTCTTCGTCTTTTTTTTCTGGGATTAACTATGTATGTATATATATATATATATATATATATATATATATATATATATATATATATATATATATATATATATGCAGGCACACACATATATATGCACACAACACGTGAACATAGATACACGCCGGTAACAAAATTTGTGTGAAATTCTCTCACAGCAAACCTCAACTCTGAACATATTTCTTCCCTTCTCTCTCTTTCTCTTGTTACATCCACAAATACACACACACACACACACACGCGCGCGCACACACACACACACGCACACACACACGCACACACACAACGGCAAATGCATATTTGTACGCATACTTTCCATGAACATTCTCATTTAAGGAACCATAATTTAAACATACATTTCTCTCTCTCTCTCTTTCTCTATCTTTCCACCTCTCTTTCTCTCTCTCTCTCTTTCTCTCTCCCTCTCACTCTCTCTATAATGCTTCGCTTTGTCGTTTGAAATACCATAAATGTCCATACGCATATACGAACATACAAACACATGTAGTCATATACACATAAATACGTACATACACGCTTTGTTCGCAGGCATACATACATGAACACACATACATACGCTCATATATGCATACATATATATATATGAATACTAAAATTACGAACGAAATACGTACATATTTACTATATGTATATTTATCTACACATACACATATACACAATCGTCTGCCATGAAATATTTTCCCGCCCTCTAAACAAAGCTGACCAATATGTGAAGTGTCATGTAGGCACGAAACTGTATAAATTACGTTAGATGTGAACACGTGTTTTTATTGCTGAAGACGAGGACATAAAAATAATTGTGTAGAGTGATATGTTGTTGTGTGTACTATGATATATACACATAGCCAAGTGGCTTCTATTTGCTGCCTGGCTGTGTGTGTGAGTGTGTGTGCATGCATAACTTTTTTTGCGCATATGCGTACATATATGCGTGTATATATATATGTACACACACATTGTATGCCTATATTAATCTTCATATATATGTATGTGTGTGTGTGCGCGTGTGGATATGTGTGTTTGTGTGTGTCTTCGTGTGTGTATAAGTGTGTGTGTGTATGTGTGTGTGCGTGTGTGTATGTGTGCGTGTGTGTGTGTGTTTGTGCATGTGTGTATGCATAATGTTTTTTTGCGCATATGTGTACATATATGCGTGTGCATGTGTATATATATATATATGTGTGTGTGTGTGTGTGTGAGTGCGTATACACACATTTCTCTCTCTCTCACTATAATATATATATATATATATATATATATATATATATGTATACCTATATAAATCTTCATATAGGAGTGCGTGAGTGTGTGAGCGTGTGTATACGTGCATGTGTGTGTATATGTATATATCTGTGTGTGTGTGTGTGTGGTATAGTGTATTGTTCCGTTACTGGTGGGATTAACAAAGACGCACTCCATCCAGTGAGAGACAAATATCATTTAATTTACACAGGATTAAAATGTGAACTATTATAAGTTTCATGTCTCTGAAAATACAATGGTCGGACAAGCTTGCATAGCGTGCCGTGCTATTATGTCTTTGTGCGTATACAGATATATATGCGCACAGACTTGTATTTATCTATCTATCAATCTATCTATCTATCTAACTATCTATCTATCTACCTATCTGTCTGTCTGTCTATCTATCTATCAGACTGTTTGTCTATCTATCTAACTAGTAGGTAGCTATCTATCCATACGTAGTGTGTGTAAGTGTATATCTCGTCATGTTGAACCGTTGAACTCTGCACATTTTTTCTCTCTCCGTTTATTATTTTTTTGTTTCCTTTTAATCCTTTCTGTCGAAGAGCATAGGCTCGAAATATAAAAGACTTTTCCATTCTTCCCGAGCGTTAAACTAATATACCTGCTTGTTGTTCTTGCACTTATCTTCGTCTTTTGTTTTCTCTAAATTTGCGTATATATATAAGGAAAATAAGACAAGATAGAAAATACTAAAATAATTTTATCGTGAAGAACGTATCAAATATTAGGTCTGCTACTACCTGCTACATGCTACCAAGCCCCACAAGAGTAATAAAAGGGAGACAGACAGGAAAAAAAAGAAAATGTCCCTTTCATTTGAAAACTATAGAAATATTATTTTTAAAACATTTCAATTAATTTTTCCGCAATTTAATTTCTTTTCATGCCTAACTCTAAGTTGAAAAAGTCACAAAGATTGAAACCGGTACGAAAATGTTCTTCATAAAATTATTTTAGTATTTTCTACCTTGTCTTATTTTCCTTATGCATATCAATTCGTATGTTCCTTTTCAGCCTTCTACACACACACACACACACAAACACACACACACACCACAAACACACACACCACACATATATATATGATATATATTTATGTATGCATGTTTTTGTTGTATATATATGTATATATATATATATATATATATATATATATATATATAATATATATATATATATAAGTTAGCTGAGTTAAAGGTTAAAATAACCGCCTAAGGGATAAAAGTATTCAATATACTACCGGTATGTTACCTATGTCTAACCATGGGCATACATATGCAATCATATTATGCTCATAAATTATAGATAAAGAGAAGGATAAACATGAGCTTATCAGGAATCAAAATTTAAAGAAAACAGAAAATGGAGAAATATTGATGAACGACAATTGACTTTCACCAATTATTATTTATTATTTTAATACAAACAGACTGCTTATATAACGTAAAGGAAAAGAGATTTGGAATCTGAACTGGTACCTTACTAGTATTCTGATATAATCCAGATTTGGCTAACCATATCGAATGATAGGGAATATACAGAATTGTTTAAGATAAACAATTATATGGTACTTCGCACGATAGTTAAGTCCTGAGTTCGCTTCATTGGATTTCATACAGAGCGTATAATCGTGATATCGTAAAAAAAAATAGAAAATTATACATTTTCAAAATTTGTTTATTACATTATTATACCTGCCTGGGCATAACCTTGAACAACGCTGTATAGGAATGTCTACCCTGGATGAATATGTACTGCGACTGAATCAACTAAATACACATAAATGCTACATCAGATGACGCTTGTACAATTATGCAACAGAAACACGTGTCGGGTTGGAATTTAATGAAAATAAAACTGTAATAAACAGTCTTCTTTATGATGTCTTGATTATATATATATTATATATTCAACAGTGCCATTCTAGCAACATACTCATGATGGGAGACTTCAATCTACCCTGTGTTGACTGGACTACAAACTGTTTGAAACCAAGCACTCCCGCCTCAACCGCTGACAAAGAAGCAGCAGAGTCACTTTTCGACTTTACGGATGATTTTTCTTGTCCCAACTTGTCCTTGCACCAACAAGACATCAGAACATTTTGGACCTAGTGTTTAGTAACCACACTAACACTATACATAACGTTACAGTGGAAAAAACCCTTCTTTCAGACCATGACATGGTTCTCTGTAACATGAAATTCCACCAGCCGAAAACTAATCCTAGTGACCTTCCTCCAGCCCACCCATTTGACAACATGGATCTCCATAATGCCAACTGGGATGCAATCAGGAACGAGCTATCACATGTTGACTGGTCCTTTACACATACACACATCTCCACCAACCATAAAACATCTTGGCAGATCTTTGTAGACACCGTCACAGACATATGTGCAAACACTCCCACCAAGACCTGTGAACAAAAAGTGCAGAAATCCCCCAAACAGAAAACCATTAGCAAAAAAATAAAAAGAAAAAAAAAAAAAACAACAAAAAATTAACAAACTAAAGTACTGCCAACAGCAACACACACATTCGACGGCTATCGCACTGCTTGAATCCAAAAAATATAACCTCCAACAATGCATGAAGACCCTCATCAATAACCAAAGATCAGCTGAGGAAGAAGTGGGCCATTGAAAAAATCAAACTCAACCCCAAAGTGTTCTTTCATTTGCGAGGAAACGCAGGTCACTGTCTCCACTGTAGGCCCTCTAATTGACGAAACTGGCACTCTCCAAGATAATGCCAAATCCATGCCGAGATACTGCAGAAACAATACTGCTCTGTTTTCAGCAATCCTGATATGGCCGATCTGGGCTGTATCAGTGATGTCAACCCCCAAACACTATATCGACATAACGTTTAGTGCCCCTGATGTCTTAGCGGCGATAAACGAAATAAAACACAATTCAGCAGTAGGCCCCGATAGGTTCCCTGCTTGTGTCCTGAAGGTGTGTCGACACCAACTTGCATCTCCCCTTGCTAATCTGTGGAGAAACTCACTGGATGCTGGCTATATTCCAAAAAACCTTCTGTCCCAGTCTGTTGTCCCAGTTTTCAAAAAGGGAAACAAGTCCCTCTGCAGTGAATTACCGTCCGATCTCACTCACCTCTCATATCATCAAGGTATTTGAGAGGGTGGTGAGATCTCGAATAACCCAATTTCTGGAAGCAACAGACGGCTGATCTCCACCAACATGGGTTCCGTAATGGAAGGGACTGCCTAACGCAGCTCCTGCATCACTTTGAGGACATTTTGAGAGCTTTGGGGAGAGGGCTCCAACACCGATGTCATCTACCTTGATTTCAGTAAGGGCCTTCGACAGGGTCGATCACAAGATCCTATTGAAAAAACTATCCAACATTGGTGTCTCTGGAAGTTACTGAAATGGATCAGTGTTTCCTGACAGACAGATCTCAACATGTTTGTAGTTGAAGGGGTAAAATCAAGCCCAGCCAAGTCAGTAGTGGCGTTCCGCAAGGCACTGTGCTGGGCCCACTTCTTTTCATCATTTACATTAATGACATTAATGACATCATCAAGCACAGCAACATAAAAATCTTTGCAGATGACTCCAAGCTACAGAAGGTCATAAATGAGGCGAGTGACCGGACATGCCTTCAGTCAGATCTACTGGCTGTTATCCAATGGGCAGAAAAAAACAATATGCTGCTGACGAGGATAAATTTGAGCTAATCCACTTTGGAAAAGAGGATGCCCTGAAACTCCCATAATCCCTTCCTTCAGGTGAAACTCTCGCGGCGTCCAACAACATCAGAGACTTGGGAGTAATTGTGGACAACAACATAAGCTGGGCCACTCATATAAACACCAAAGTTGACATGGCCCGCAGAATGTGTCCTGGATTCTCAGAACTTTCCAGTCGAGAGATATCCACACCATTATCCTTCTCTTCTCCACTTTTGCCCGACCCCACCTTGAATACTGTTGTCCACTGTGGTTCCCCACACAATACAAGGTATCATAAAAGTTGAAGCACCTCAAAGGGCAATCACAAAAAGATAGATGGCATGACAGGCCTCGACTATTGGGGTCGACTAGAAAAGCTAAAACTCTATTCTCTCCAACGTCGTCGTGAGCGCTACATCATCTGCATGATGTGGAAAATATTCCATCAGCATTGCCCAAATGATGTTGGCATCACCTTTAAGGTACATCCAAGGCTTGGGCCCCGTGCCATCCGCCCAAAACAAAAAATCGCACTCTCATCTCATAACAACAATACGGCACAATTATTTCACCTCAATTGGCCCCGCTCTCTTTAACATTACACCAAAACACATTAAAACAGAAACTGACCCTATAGGGTTCAAGAAGTCTTTGGACAGATTCCTTCAAGAAATCCCGGATAAACCCCCTACACCCGGATATGTCTCTGTAAACAATAACTCTCTACTTGAGTGGGCCATAGTGCCCAAATTCTGACTTGAAAGACTTCACCAGGTGGTGCTATTAAGTTAGACATGGCCTGGGCCAATAATGGCCGAAACCTATCAAAGTATATATATATATATATATATATATATATATATAGAGGGGTGTTATATATATAGGGGTTAGAATATATATATTATATATATATAATATATATAGGGGGAGGTGTGGCTGTGTGGTAAGTAGCTTGCTTACCAATCACATGGTTCCGGGTTCAGTCCCACTACATGACACCTTGGGCAAGTGTCTTCTACTGTAGCCTCGGGCCAACCAAACCCTTCTGAGTGGATTTGGTAGATGGAAACTGAAAGAATCCCTTCGTATATGTGTGCGCGTGCGTTTGTGTCTATATTTGACCCCCATCAGCGCTTGACAACCGGTGTTGGTGTCTTTACATCCCCGTAATTTAGTGTTACAGCAAAGGAGATCGATAGAATAAGCACTAGACTTAAAAAATAAGTCCTGGGGGTCGACTTATTCGACTAAAATCCTCGAAGGTGGTGCTCCAGCATGGCTGCAGTAAAATGACTGAAATAAGTAAAAGAATAAAAGAATACACAATATGTATGTATGTATGTATGTATGTATGTATGTATGTATGTATGTATGTATGTATGTATGTTTGTATGTGAGTGACAACCTGGCCACTGGTGGTGGTGTAACACACCATACTAATCATATCTGTCGGGCATGTGGAAGAGAGTGTAATTCGGCAGGAGGACTTAAACGACATGCAAAGGTACATGAAACTCAGTTACAACTACAGCCGGCTATTACCAGTAAAGGTCTTAATTGTCAATTTTGTACAAGACGTTGTAGATCTTTAGCTGGGCTAAAAAGTCACATTCGATCACAGCACCAGTAACAGTTAAGCTTCGTGCAATGGCCATACTCGATAACGAGGGGGGAACCATAATGTATGTATGTATGTATGTATGTATGTATGTATGTATGTATGTATGTATGTATGTAATGTATGTAGTTCAGTTCAGGTTATGGTAAAAACAACATACAATTCTATGCTGGATGTATGTGGAGTGTATTTAATGTATGTTAATTTATGTAAAATGAACAGGAATTAATTTAACATCTCCCGTGGTTTTCGTTCTATCGATGCAATGCATATATTAGCGGGTTTGGAAGTTATTGCACTCTGTGACAGTACACGTGTGGTGTGTGTGTGTGTGTGTGTGTGTGTGTGTGTGTGTGTGTGTGTGTGTGTGTGTGTGTGTGCGTGTGTGTGTGTATGTGTGTGTGTATATATGTGTGTGTGTGTGTGTAGGGAGAGAGAGAGAGACATGCGAAGGCGTTTGGCTCAGTTGTTAGAATGTCGGGCTCACGATCATGAGGTAGTGAGTTCGATTCCCGGACCGGGCAGTGTATTGTGTTCTTGAGCAAGACACTTTGTTTTCACGTTGATCCAGTTCACTCAGCTGTGGAAATGAGTTTCGACGTCACTGGTTCCAAGCTGTATCCGCCCCTTTACCTTTCCCTTGGATAACATCGGTGGCGTGGAGAGGGAAGGCTGGTATGCATGCGCGACTGCTGGCCTTCCATAAACAAGCTTACCCGAACCTGTGCCTCGGAGGGGAACCTTCCAGGTGCAATCACGTGGTCATTCATGACCGAAGCGGGTCTTTACCCTTGTATGTATGTATATGTATGTATGTATGTATGTATGTATGTATGTATGTATGCTGGACCGCTGAAATCTACATGTTTGTTTTTTTTTCATTCTCTCTCTTTTTACTTTCTCTTATTCCTTTCTGTTAAAGAGCGTAGGCTCGAAACATTAAAGACTTTTTCATTTTTCCCGAGTGTCAAACTAATACACTTGCTTGTTGTTCATACACCTGTCTTCGTCTTTTGTTTTTCTATAAATTTCAACTATGTATGTTTTTATGCCAAGTTTATAATAAAAACAATTTAACATTGAAAAAATACTTTTTGCAGAGACCATATAGAAGTGAGATGATAGTAACTTCGAAGTTTCAACGTCCTAGCTTTCGCAAACATATATGTGTTTGCGTATGTTTATGTGTGAGTTTATGAGTGTGTGTATGTGTGTGTGTGTGTGTGTGTGTATGTGTGTTGTGTGTGTGTGTGTGTGTGTGAGTATGCGCCAGTGCAAATATCACAACATCGCATAATGCACATACTATGACACACACACACAAGAAGACACAAAAACACACGCACTCACACATACACACATGCATACACACACACATGCATACACACATATATACACACACTCATATACAGACACACATAAACACACACCCACACAAACACACACATAAACACACACATACTCACGCACTTACACACACACACACGCACACACACACACACATACGCAGTCATACGCACATGCACGCGCATGCGTGTGTGTTTTAGCAAGAGTGAAAAGGAGAAGGAAGAGGAGACCAGCGAAGCGTGTTTTCTCCACATCACCACCATCTCCACCACTATTTTTCTCTTCCCCCCACCACCACCACCATCACCGCTCTCTCTCTCTCTCTCTCTCTCTCTCTCTCTCTCTCTCTCTCTCTCTCTCTCTCTCTTCTCTGCTTTCTTCTCTTCACGCTTACGTTTTGCGTCTGTATCTGTTTGGCTAGTCTCATTTGGTCTGATGAACACAAACACACGCGGTCGCTATGTGTGACATCTTGTTTATATATATATATAATATATATGCGTGTGTTTGTCTTTGAACATTGCTCCGGTGTGTTTGTGCATATGTTTACATTTGAGTCCGTCTTTTTGGAAAAGTATGTGTATATGTGTGAATATTCATGGTGGTGTAATTCGGACTGTATGTAGTATATATGTCTGTGTGTATTTTGTGTGTGTGTGTGTGTGTGCCGTGCGTGTTATTTATGTTGTTCTCTGTTGTCTTGGTATGGCTAATGTCATCTACTCCCTGTCTGTATTAACCAGACGCGAAGTTCTAGGAATCTAATAGCAAACAGCTCAACATTAAACTGGTAAACAGATTCGTGGTTTGTTCTTGCACACAAACCTAAATAGACAAACGATGTACAAGCACAATACGCTGTGCATATATCATATATCACGTGATCACGTGACCGACCAGACCATCAGATGTTGTTACACATCGCTGGTCACAATACGTTCGCATTGTTTTAGCCTTCGAATGACGCCACCCCGTTTGGCTAAGCGAGCAGGCCAACAGAAGAAAGAGTGAAAGAAAGAGTGGTGAAAGAGTACAGCAGGGATCATCCCCACCCCCTAGATAATAAAATTAATGGTATACACCTGGTATACACCTGGTAGCTTATTGGTAAAGCACGGTCACAGTCAAGTGTTCGTTATGTATATGGCAAATGATAGACGGAAGATGGAATATACGAGAATTTTTATTATTAACTACAATTGTTTCATGGTTAATAATAAAAATTCTCGTATATTCCATCTTCCGTCTTTCATTAGAGAAAGAGAGAGACAACAGGCTTCTTTCAGTTTCCTTCTACCTGATCCACTCACAAAGTTATATTAGAAGATATCAACCCTTGGTGCCACGCATTCGGACTGGACCTGGCACTATGTGGCTTGGAAGCAAACTTCTTACTACACAGCCACGACCCTGCCTATACATATATATATAGTAGAAAAACAGCCAACAACTGATGAAGGGTCGTTATTTGTGTTATTTTCTTGTTTTCCATTTGTGTCTTTCGTTGTTCAAAAACATAGTTCATATTCCATGTACTCGTACTTCGTATTTTTTGTGTTACACGTTTCATGACGTCCTGTGTACACATATGCATATATATATATATATATATATATATATATATATATAGAAAATAGTAAAAAGTGAAAACAACTACAGAAGGCTTAAAGGTTTAAAAATATATATATTTGCGTCAATATGTCTGAAGAATATTAAAAAAATTTTTCTTATAATGACATAATTTTGAAGAAAGACCGGTTTCGCGTTTAGCTTTTCATGTATGTATGTATGTATGTATATAAGAATTTTTGCGTAATGAGATAAAAAACCAAGGTTGTGTAGATATATATATATAAATATATATATATACGTATAGATGTAAGTATGTACATATACGTATATATATATACATATATATTAATTATATTATATATGTATATATATACACACACACACATGCTTCCACACAGTTTCACTTGCAAGGTATTGGTCGGTTCACGGCTAAGACACTTGTCCAAGGAACTGCGTAGTGGTACTGAACCCGAAACCACATGGTTATAAAGCAAGATTCTTAACCAGACAGCCATATCAGAGTTTTTTTGTTTTTTGTTTTTTGGTCTGCAACTACGATTCTTTTTACTGACATTTTTAATTTTACACGTAACTGTAGTTTTTTTGTTTTTTGGGAGCTTTTTCAATTGTTTTTGAAATTTTACCTTTCTTAAGACACCTGGAAAGACCGCTTTAACATTTTCTTAATTCCAGAGTACTAATGCCGAATTGCTTCCTGTATGGTGTGTATCATTATTGTTATTATCATCATACTCAACAGAAGAAATGAGATCATGTCTCGTTGCAGACAACAGAACAAATTCATTTTTAAAAACTAGTCTCAACAAGTGTGTGTGTGTGTTTGTCTGTATAGTGTTAACAATAGCAATATTGCAACTAGTCATGTTATTGATTAGTAATATCTACGAAATTGATAGCGCTGATGTTGACTTATCAGCTCTTGTAGTATATAGCATTGCTACTTTTGGTGGTAGTGGTAGGGAAACTGTTATTAATTTTGGTGGGGATGGTGGTTGTGGTGGAAGTGGTGATGGTGGTTTTGATAGAAGTGACAGTGATATTAGCAGTGGTGTTGTTGTAATTGTTGTTGTTGCTGTTGTTGTTGTTGTTGGTGGTGGTGGTGGTGGTGTGGTTTCTGGTGGCGGTGGTGATGTTGAAATTGCTGTTGATGTTGGTGGTGGAAATGTTGCCGTTGTTGTTGTTGTTGGAAATAGTAGTGATGGTAATGGCGGTGGGGGAGATGGCGGTCGACGTGGTGGTTGTCATGAAGTTGTTGTTAATGGTGGTGGTGGTGGTGTAGTTAGCGATGATGATGTCTTGTGGTGAAGGTGATGGTAGTGATGGTGGTGATGATGATGTTGGTAAGGGAGGCGGTGATTGTGGTGTTGGATGCTGTCGGTGTTGTTGTTGACGATGGTAATGGCGGTGGTGGTGGTGGCAGCAGTAGAGGAGAAGGTGGTGACGGTGGTGTGTGTGTGTGGAGGATAGTGTTGTTGTTGTTGTTGTTGATCTTGGTGGTGGTGGTGGTGGTGATGGTGGTGGTGGTGGTGGTGGTGGTGGAGCTTATGATATTGGCAATGGCTGTGGCATTGTTCTTGGTAGTGGTGACGGAGTTGATGGTGAAAGTGATGTGAGTGGCGTCGGCCGCATCGGCGGAATCGGCGGCAGCATCGGCATCGGCGGCATCAGCGGCATCGGCGGCATCAGCGGCATCGGCGGCACTGGCGGCGGCGGCGGCGGCGGCGGCACCGGCGGCACCGGCGTCGGTGGGGGAGGTTGTGGGTGGGATGATGCTAAGTGGTAACGACAGTGATGCTATTAATATTATTGATATTGAAGTTAAAACTCTCAGGATTCCTCAATGTTGATGCTGTTGTTGTTGTTGTTCCGCCTCCCCACAAACACAGCCCCACCACCACCGCCAACACCATCACCACGTTATATCCCTCCCCCTCACCTCCTCCTCCCCCTCCACCACCAATACCACCACCACCACGGCTTTCTCTCACGCTCTCAATATATTTGATTTCCTACTTAATGTATTATTTTACCTCTTATCTTTATTTCTAATAGATTATTTCTGAAACACTTGCCATATCGATGAGGCAAAGCTACGGCTTTATCGTTAATTGAGATTATGTGCGAGCGAGTGTGTGTGTGTATGTGTAAGTACATTATATAAATATATATATAATATATATATATATATATATATATATATATATATATATATAATATATAATATATATATATACATATATATACATACATACATACATACATATATATATATATATATATATATATATATATATATATACATATATACATACATATATACATTCATATATATATATATATATACATATACATATACATACACACATGCAGAAACATATGTACTTGTAAATATATATATATATTATATATATAATATATATATATATATATATATATATAATATATATATATAGGAGCATAATGCACACACATACATATATACATGCATACCAATATCTACTCATAAATACAGATAATATATATATATATATATATGAACATATATGCACATATATATATGTAAATATATATATATAATATATATATATATATATATATATATATATATATATATATATATATATATATATATATATATACGTGTATGTGTGGGTGTATGTGTGTGCACATGCACATTTGTATATACATATGTACATAAATACATACATTCATATTACATTGTTAAACACAGAAGAGGCGGCGAGCCGGCAGAATCGTTAGCACGCCGGGCGAAATACTAAGCGGTATTTCGTCTGCCTGGTACGTTCTGATTTCAAATTCCGCCGAGGTCGACTTTGCCTTTCATCCTTTCGGGGTCGATAAATTAAGTACCAGTTGCGTACTGGAGTCGATGTAATCGACTGGCCCTCTCCCCAACAATGACGGGCCTTGTGCCTAGAGCAGAAAAGATTGCTACAAACAGATTGCTCAACACATGTATATGCATGTTTTATATATATTTATATATTATTTGTATACATGTTGTTATATATATAATAAAACTTTATATATAAAGAACGTGAAATACACGAAGTGACGAACACGGAAAACAGACAGTCATTCGAAGCCTTCATTCTTCAGTCAGAAATCGATTCATCATGGCAAATTTCGCTGTTTAATTCTGAGATTTGCTCCAAAACGGCCAGCCCCAAGGAAAAGCTAAGCTATGGGCATTAGATTTCTTTGGTAGAAGGAAAGAATGTGAACGCAACAACAGAGACGAATAGGAAAACAAGAGACGAAGATAAAATTGGAAACAGCAACGGTTAAAAACAAGACTTTGAGACAAAATGATATAGTTGGAATTTTCAATACAACAAATAGATGTATTAGGTTAACGCTCGGGAAGTGAGAAAGTGTTTTACATTTCGAGCCTACGCTCTTCAACAGAAAGGAACACAGAAATAAGCAGAGAGAGAAAATAACACGGGCGTGCATGCACACACAGTGTGGGGAGAGGAACTTTTATTTAAAACATGTTGTCCTTCGTTCAACTGCTTTTTGGCCTAACCTTTGGACTGTTACTTTTGTTGCCATGCCCACTTCTAATTCTACCCGTTTCTGCTTCCGTTCGATCTGATAGATCAGGGTTGAACAGATCTAAACAATGACTCTCTCCCTCTCTCGCTCTCTCTCTCACACACACACACACACACATACTCTCTCTCTCTCTCTCTCATACACATACTCTCTCTGCCACTCTCTCTCTCTCTGTCTTTCTCTCTCTCACTCACTCTCACACTCTCATACACACACTCTCACTCACACACACACACTCTCTCTCTCTCTCAAACTCTCATACACACACTTCTCTCTTTCTCTCTCTCCCTCCCTCCCTCCCTCCCTCTCTCTCCCTCTGTCTTTCTCTCTTACACACACGCACACACACACACACACATACACACACATCGGGGTACCCTCTTGAACAAGAAGCAACCAACCTCTGGCCTGCAAACAAAACCTTGGTCATGCTCAAATTTGAACCACCCATACGAAGGGCAGAAAATACAATTTAAATTTCAACCCAAAAGACAGCAATTTTCGACATAAATTACTTATCACACTGCCATAACATTAAACGAGATTCTGTGAGCCTTTAAGATCTTGTAACGTTAATCAGGAGTTGAACATGTACGAACTGAACGCATAACCGTCACACTTTTATTTATTTCTTTATTGCACACAAGGGGCTAAACAAGTCACGCTTTTATCGCTGACAATTAGCTTTTAACATCTGTTCCCCTACCCACGTCATACACACACACACACACACATACAAGATCCAAGAATACGCACATTTGTTCTATTTTCTTGTGTACTGTGCTATTAGTAAAGAAAGGCCACATTAGAGCTCACTGCCCTCTACAGAGGAAGACGAAAGAAGAAGCGGTACTGGAGACGGAGGAGATAAAGGAAGAAGTACAGAGAGATGGAAGGAAGAAGTAAGATGAATGGCCAGTGACAGAGAATAAGGGGAAAAGGAGAAAGAAGAGCAAGGTCAGTGTGATGTGGGACCCCAGACAAACTCTATCGTACCCAACACCACTCAGACCCACCCTCCCCATACAGACACCAAACCCACCCACCCCCTCTCCCCACAGGAAAAATAAAGAAAGAAGAGACACCACAAAATTTGCAAGACCCCTCACCCGGTGAAAAAGGTTATGTGTACATGGAGGAGAGAGTGTTGTCACTCAGTGATGGGGGAAACGGTAAACGAAAGATTAGATCAAAGACTAAAGAGGACTCAGGTCTCAGAGATGGCGAGTGGTGTTACTCAGTGTGGCGTGAGTAACACACTTTTCATATTCTCAAGTTATCATTCATGTAGCATTATTTTTATATTTTGATTTTATTGTTTTTCATGTTCATTTTCATGTGTCATTCATAGCATCATATTTTTATTTTATTATATGTCCCCACATGTGTTGTAGTGTCTCCCTCTATGTAATGCCTTTATGCCAATCCCACAGCGTCGCACCTTGGGCAAGTGACTTGACCCCGGCCTGACCAATGCTTTGTGAGCGGATTTGGTAGGCGGAAACGTGTGGAAGCTCGTCGTGTGTGTATGTGCTCATATCACCACCACTTAACAACTGGTGTTAGCTTGTTTACGCCCCCGTAACATAACAGTTCGGCAAAAGAACCCGAGAGAATAAGCACCAGACGGGGGATTGATTTATCCGACAAAAATCTCTCAAGGCAGTGCCCCAGCATGGCCGCTGTTCAATGACTAAAGATAGACCTGAGATTAACCAACAACAGTAAAAGAAAAACAAAACACATTAGCCACCACAATACCAGACTGTTTTTCCCCTCTCCTCTTTGTGTCAGAGGGGTGGGCGCCACCGACGACAATTGGGGATTTCGAAATATTTAGGTATCCGTTTTTGTTTTTCTTTTCTTTCTCCATGTGTGTGTGTGGTGTGTGTGTGGTGTGTGTGTGGTGTGTGTGTGAATAAACCTTTCTTCTGGTGAAATTTCATCTCCGCAGTTTTAGCTTTTTAACAATACGAAACAAGAAAAATTTTCGAATTCTGAGCATTTCTGAAGACACACACACACACACACACATTCCCCCACAAACCAAATTCAGTGTAATTTTTCTCAATTACTCGCTAATTTTATTTTCATTGTTTACGTGTATTTCTATACATAGATACAAATACATACATATTGTGCACGTGGGTAACTCTGTATACATACACATATAACACACACATTTATATGTATATATATATATATATATATATATACCACACACATTTATATGTATATATATATATATATATACACACACACATTTATATGTATATATATATATATATATATATAATATATATATATATATATACACACATTTATATGTATATATATATATATATATACACATATACACACATTTATATGTATATATATATATATATATACACACATTTATATGTATATATATATATATATATTATATATATATATATACACACACACAGCTGGTCTTTTACAGTGTTTTTCCTATCTTAGCTAACTCATAAAATGTTTCGGGTTACCCAAAAACTGACAGCCAACTATTGTCATATTCAGGGTAGATGGGGTAGAGATCACCCACCTCCTCTTCCTCTCAACGCAATCGACATCTTGCCGGAGGGAGAAGGCGGGAGTGGAAGACTCTCTCGTCACCTCGCAGTAAACAAGAAATAAAATACTTTCCAAAAAGAAAAACAAAATCAAACATAACTGATGATATTTCTATTTAATGAAGTTCACAGAATTTGATACAATAACAGGCAATTAAAATTTACGTTGCCCTTCCTGATGGAGTCAGGGGAGCGCCGTCGTAACAATGTAGCGAGTCTTGCTTGCTTCTAAAGTCGATTTGGAAGAATTTGAACTCAGAATGTAAAAGAGGCCAGAAGATTCTGTTAGCTCCGCCACCCTTCTCTTCTGAATAAATCATTTGTTTTTAAATCTATTTTCCTTTGACTAATTTTTTGTTTATAAAATTATTTTCTACTCTAGGCACAAGGCAAGAAATTTTTTTGGTGGGGGGGGGGCAGTCGATTAGATCGACTCCAGTACGCAACTGGTACTTAATTTATCCGAAAGGATGAAATGCAAAGTCGACCTCGTCGGAATTTGAATTCAGAACGTAAAAAAGCCCGGAAGAAATTCTGCTAAGCATGTTGTCCGGCGTGCTAACAATTCTGTTTGCTCACCACCCCTCTCTTCTGAATAAACCTTTTTTTTTTTTTATCTATCTTCCTTTGTCTAATTTTTTGCTCATAAAATTATTACCCAAGGCGGCGAGCTGGCAGAAACGTTAGCACAACGGGCCAAATGCCTAGCGGTATTTCGTCTGCCGCTACGTTCTGAGTTCAAATTCCGCCGAGGTCGACTTTGCCTTTCATCCCTTCGGGGTCGATAAATTAAGTACCAGTTACGCACTGGGGTCGATGTAATCGACTTAATACCTATGTCTGTCCTTGTTTGTCCCCACTGTGTTTAGCCTTCTGTGGGTAAGAAAGAAATTAAAATTATTACCCAAGGTTGTTGTGTTCAAAAATCTATGAAAATGGACTCAGTTTAATACACTATGGTGGCATTAGAGTCGGAGCTGCCCGCTTACTTGTGAATGAAAAGATCGACCATATCTGGAGCATTGAATCCTGGGTAATGTGTTGCCCCGCCTTCTTTTATCAAAGATCCCTGTTATTTCTGCTTTTCGTTTTATCTTAAAATACAGAGACCAGAACCCATGAATTTTTACAGAAGAGAAAGAAGACAACTTCAGATTAAGGGCCTATTCGCAATGTTGGTAACAGGAGTGATCCCACTAAAAGGTCTGCAGGGGTCAAGTGATGGGATTAAACTAAACGACTTCTTACTTTTGGGCTTTATAAATATGTTTTAAGACATTTCCAGCCTTATCTCTAAAATAATTTGCAGGATGGCTAACGAGGGAGCCTCGATATGGTCGCTCGCTTCGTGAAAATATCAACCAAAGCATTCACATTACACTACCATCTTAAATGGAAAGTTGGATGATTTTGTCCTCGATATACTGTCTGAATGGTCATGACTGGGCAGCTTTTGACCACAGGCCAGCTTAAGAGTGACCAACAGGCTGGGTTGGTCAAAACTGTACAACAATTACAGCAACCGAAGGTTCAGAATTTTAATTTTAGTTGAATAACGCCGTGCCCTAAAAGAAATTGTATTCTCACGGTCGGAGTGGATGAAAGAAGACGAACTGAATAAACCAAATAATTGTTTCAAACGGTATAACTTGATTGATCCTTAAAAGGAAACGCAAAATAAAAAGAAAAAAAAAGAAAACGAGGTTTCGTTAATGACAATAAACAAGTAGCAACAATTTGTATTGTATATTGTTATAAACGTTTATCATGAGAAACCTCTTACTGCTCCAGAATCCAACAGAACTACTTTATTTTCCGCATATGAATAGTTTACTTTACCGTATTCATTTCTTTGTGTACCACTGGCAATAATATCGATCAGTACAGTCCATTATAGATTACTTATTTTATTGACCTCGAAAAGATAAAAGGCAGAGTCAGCCTCGACAGAATTTGAGCGGATGAAATGTCGCTAAGCATTTTGCCTGGCGTTCTTAACGATTCTGTCAGTTCGCCACCGTCACACCACGCTACAGTATTATACATTATAAACATCAATTTTAGACAAAATAGCAACAAGCTCGTTAAGGAGACTTGAACTCGTGTCTATCGCTTGCCGCTTGAATTCAACAGTCGGTTGTTGAGCCTTCGCGATTTCCTCACCCCCGTTGGATTAGGTCTATCTTAAAATATAAATCTTGTTTAGAATTCATGTCTTTTATGTAACGGTGGGAAAATGAGAGGCAAGTATACAGCTACGCATTGGTTTGATCTTCGATCAACTCAAATGCTGTATTTCTTAAACTAATTATGATGTCATCGGATGTCTTATACCTGACCTTTTGTTTAGAAAATATTGTTTTCAAATTTTTGCACAAGGCCAGCAAGTTGATTACAAGGATTCCAGTGCTTGACTGATACTGGTTTTATCGACCCAGAAGGATGAAAGGCAAAGTCTACCACGGGAGGAATTTGAACTCAGTTTAGAAAATATTGAAAAATTTTAATTTGAATTCACCTGCTTGCAATCAGAAGTAACAAATGTAAAGGTTGATAATACACTTTCAATTCTCAGTCATCGCTCCGACGAACTTTGTCAGTTTTTTTTTAAACATGTCGCCTGCTTCTCTTCCCAAGTGCATAATTTCTCTGTTGATCTTCTTGGTAGTCCTTTCCTTAAACTGCTACTCTCTAGATCCCATTACCATTGTCTTCTTTCCTCTCGTCTACGATGTTCAATCCTTTAAATTTTCTTTCAATCGACACCTTTTGAACTCGTAGCCCGCCCCCCTTCTTTTCCTTCGTCATCCCTTACGCCACAGCGGCATCAAGCTTTGTTTGAGAGAAAAATCATTAAAACAAAAAAAAAAAAAAAAAAAAAAAAAAATTAACGTTTTTAATATAATCTTACAATCGTGTCTTTCCGAATGACTTGATCAGTTGAATCCTCTCACTTATAAGGTCTTCATATTCTGACATTTTAAAAAGTTCCAAGACTTAATTTTTAAAAAAATACACAGAATTTAATTGACATGATTTGCCGAGAATGTGACAAGCGATTTCAAAGATACATTCCGTTGATTAACAAAACAGGATTCCACTGAATTCCAGATTACATACAGAATTTTCTCTTTTTTTTTTTTTTGCGGGATCAAGGTCTCATAAGGGTGGCTATCCCCTTTCCATGGCATATAAGTGACCGAGATCATAATATTCCTTCTGAACGAACGCTGGTTCATTGCAAGAATAAAAACCAGTAACTTTTGAAGGGAGAAGGCACGTAGATTATTATATCGATCACTGTATTTCTTGACTGATACTTTATTGTATCGATCCTGAATTGATGAATGGCATAACTGACTTCGGCGGGATTTGAACTCGTAACGTAAAGAGCCAGAAGAAATCTCACTAAATATTTTGTCCGACGTGCTAACGAGCCAGTCAGCTTGCCACTTCACATATTGTACACTGGATGGTGAATATAATGCTTGAACACTCGCATCGATCTTGAGATCCCATAAAAGGCGAAAATCATGTGAAATCAAAACATTAAAATATTGTTTAAAGCCATAGCAAAGGATTTCTAACTCGGCTCCAAAATTAAATTTTTATGGGAAAATATTTTGAAATTATATTTATACCATTTGATAAAAGGTTCGAATTTTATATCTTGCTGAAAAAAAAAAAAAAAAAAAAAAAAAAAGGTAGCTCCATGTTTATAGTCAAAATTCGATTTTAGTTTCAAAAAAGTTCGGAATATATTTTCCTAATATGCTTGAAACTTAATTTTCAAGACATTTTAGAAAATACAAAAAAAAAAAAAAAAAAAAAAAGATAACCACCAGTATTTAACTTTTTTTCATGAGATGTTGCTGTGGAAAATTAATTATTATTCAATGTACGGTGGGGATAAGAGAATTATAAACCAAAGTCTTTAATACATTCAACATAAGTTGCTCTCTTAGTTCCCCTTGTTCAGAGTTAATTCTTCCTAATTTTGTTGCTCCGTATGCATGTGTATTGCTTGCTCAGTTCCACTTTACAACTGTTTATTTGTTGAGTGTTAATTTTTGTTAAACATTTTGTTGCACGGTTTTTGTCTGTGTGTGTTGAGACAGACAAGGAAGAAGTGGACGGCCCCTCCCTACCGGGAGAGATGGCCAGACGAAGTATGTTCGAAAGTGTGTCGGATTTATCGACTTCTGAAGAAGAACTTGAAAAGGCGATAAAGAAAATGGACAAGCAATTAGGCAACACATACGCAGGAGTGACAAGAACGGAGGAAAGAGAAATAGACTTGGCCAAGTTTCCAAGCTACCAGGCATTTATTAAAAAGGTCGGCGGTGAAGTGGAGTTGTCACTGCCACCAAAACGAAGAGAGTTGCATGAACGAAGGACCATCAAGTACCGAGTTTATGCCAATGGAAAATAGAAGTCGTCGGTATGGAAACAAAAGAAGAAGCATTAAAAAGAACGGAAGAAGACATAATATTCTTGGCAAGAGGCATAAATTTCGGTACAGTGGTGGTCCAATTCAAGAATGAAAGTGTGGCGAGGAAAATGGCAGCGAGAACGGTGAAGACAGAAAAGGTGTTCCTTCTGCCCTCATATCTGGGTAGAAAAACTACTCGGATCAGTGTGGAGGGGATAGTGGCAGCCGTAATCAGTGGATGTAAGGAAGAAGTTGACATCCTCCATGCTACAGTGAAGGATGAAGGGGTGCAGTTTTGGAATTGAACGGGCAAGCGGAGGCTGAAATATTGGAACAATTGGCTGAGAATATCAGAATGGGAAGTGTTATTATGAGAGTGTGGTTGGAGGGAAGAGCTCCACGCTGCTACAAGTGTGGCCTGAAAGGTCACTTAAGAGCTAACTGCCCTCCCCCATCAAAGGAAATTGATGCGGAACCTCAAAGAGAGGTAGTGGCCAAAGAGCAGATATCAACGGAGAAAGACACAACGGAAGAGGAGGAGGTACAAAAGGAATGGGAAGAAGGCAGAAGGAGGAAGAGAAGAAGGAAAATAAATAGTGCTGAACCCCAATCCACCCCAACACCAGCCGCACCCTCTGAGACCCACCCTTCCCCTGCAGACAGTGAACCCACCCGCTCCCCACCAACAAGAAAACAAAAAAAAGAAGCAAACAGACAAGATACCGCAAAAAAACCTAGGCCCAATTTTCTAGGTATTTCGAGGAAAAAAGACGTAAAAGAAATATTGAAAGACTATCACTGGTGTGACAAGGACAGTGATAGGTACGCTGTAATCTCGGAAGAACGTATAGAAGAATTCGTGGAAAAATGCAAAAAGAAAAACTATAAAGTGTTTAGATTTGAAATAGATGAGATAATAACGGAAATGGAAAAGAGATTTGAGATGAAAATAGAGCACAATATGTATTACATTCAGGATAAAGTACGAAGGACACGTAAGTGATGCTAGCGGATGGGGCCGTTAGCATCACTTTCATTTTTCATTTTCGTATTTCAATTTCCATATTTATGTAATTGTGAGGTTTTATGTCCCCAATGTTTGTATTGTCCCCTCTGTGTAGCCCTTTATGGGTAATAAAGAAAAGACATAAGCTGCTCTGAGCTGCGTTAAAAAGAATGTGGCTACTACAACAGTGATGGTCGAAGCATTCTGATGATCAGTTGAAAAGCATTGCTTTCAATCCCAGCTACAAGTCCATTGCACTGTCGAAGCGTATCATGGACAATTGCTGGAAGAGGAGTTTCACTGGGTTTTATCCGTGATTCCTCGCAGCAAATACCAAAACAATTTTTTGGTGAAAATGAAATGAATGAAGAAGAGTTATATATTTCAGCACCATGGTTGGAGAAGAGGAGCCTGCCACAGAAAGAGTATGTGAAACGTTGGAAGGATGTGATGAGAAAGGTGGGTGTTAGTAACCCAGCTTAATCATCAAAGAAAGGAAAAATTAGTTGCTGGGCCTTATAGGCTGCCGGGTTCAAAATTCGGAACCTGCACTTCTCCCCCTTTTCATTTTAACATATGTTATGTTTTCTAATGTTACTAAAAAAAAAAAAAAAACGCACTAAAGTTCTCGTTATAAAGGCAAAAGTAAGCCAAGTTTTCGTTTATGTCATATTATAACTAAATTTTTAAGTTTCATTCGAACTCTCATAACATTCTTTGTAATTGTTTGTCTTGTTATGTCCAAATTTATGTAAAATCGTATGATTATAATAAAGATTTTATCTTTCAGCACCATGACGTCACCTACCGCAGTCACATCCGTCTCCTCGAGCGCTTCCACCAGCGATGTCTCCGCACCATCCTCAACATTCACTGGAGTGACTTCGTCACAAACATTGATGTTTTGGAGCAGGACGAGATCCCCAGCATTGAAGCCATGCTACTGAAGTACACCACCTCCGATAGGTAGGGTATGTCTCCAGAATGGAGAACCATCGCCTTCCTAACATTGCCCTGTTTGGCGAACTCTCCACCGCCCACCGTGAGAGAGGAACCCCGAGGAAACGCTACAAAAACTGCCTCAGAAAGTCTCTCACCGCATGTCATGTTGACCACCAATGCTGGACAGACCTGGCTGCGGACCGTGATGCCTGGCGCCACACGATCTTCAACGCGATCAATGGGTGAAGAACACAGAAGAGAGGCGCATAAAGACAATAGACACAGGGGGAAGGCCCGAGCCGCTTCTGACACCACACCGGATGTTACCTTCATCTGTGGACACTGCTCACGAACCTGCCTTTCCCGCATCAGACTTGTCAGTCATGAGCGTGCATGCAGACGACGTGGACAACCTTCCTAATATTCGTTCGCAAAGCCAAACCATGGAATGACGTCATCGTCGTCGTTGCACGGAGAGTAGGGAGTGAGTGCTTTGAGGTTTTTTTTATCACGAAGTAAAAAAAACTTCAGGATACGGTCGTAGCTAGCAAGGTCACACTATTTGAGGTATCTGACCGGCTGGAGGAAGAGGAGCTAGCTCAATGGATCTGCGAGTGGACGCAACCAATGAAGGTAAGAAAGAGGGTGAACAAAGTTCAAGGTAGGCCACACAAGCAAAAAAAAATGAATACAGCGTACAGACATGTTTTACGCACTTAAAGAATCTGCTGGGGCAACCCACCAGTCAGACAACAAAAAGACATCAGCGCCACCATTGGACGACCACACAATTACTATAACTGAGCTGAAGTGAAGCAGGAGTTCGCAGATCCAAGGAATGAGCGCTGAATCTGACGAGATGTCATCTGCAGATCTCGAGAACTGCAGCCTGGAGGACATCTTGCGAACCATCTGCGACACACCACAGAGGAAGAGAGCTAAGCAGGGAGCCGTGCTTTCTTTCGAGTAACTTGTGGTAGCAGTGAGACTTGGGGATCAAAGCTTTAAAATCGGATGATGTTCAATCGGATAAAGTTTGCCATTAACATCAAGCAACCAGAATTATTTCGCATCAGTCACTACAAATAGACAAAAATTCAATTTCTTTCATGACAGTTGATTGCAATGTACACATAACTGTGGGGGAGGAATGTGTTGGCACAAGTTCAGATGTAGACCGATGTAATTTTTCTATGAGACATTTCATACATAGGTTTATTATAATTCTACAAAGAAATAGTGAGTCTAACCCACGTGCCTGTGGAAATTAAGAAAAGGTTTTCATCGCATGCAAGCACGAAAATAATGGTGTGGATGGCTACCCAGTAAGAGATGATGTCGAACTGTAAATTATGAAAATATATTCCCAACGGAAGTATCAAATTTTAAATTACCAATAATACAGATTTGTGTAGCTTGGTTCTCTTCTAACAGAGCAATGGTCTTCGTACAATATGGAAAAATACCTTCCAAATATTCAATAATTAGAAATACAGTTGTTAACCAATGGGACAACTTTACTGATGTCAATTTTCCTGTTGCCTGTACACGCAACAGGGAGATATTCGAGAACAGTTCTCGACCGGGGTCTATGATATCTCTGCTGAGTCCGCGCAAGCAAAATAGTAAATTGGGGGTCCACTAGAATTTTAAGGGTCCATGAAAAAAATTTTGCTTTGGATGTATTTATTGCAAGAAGGGGGCTTCTGTTTTACACAGTTCAATAGGTTTTCAGTCAGTGAAATATATTCTCAAAAGGAAATCTTATTGCAGACCCACGCAAGTGAATGAGTGAAAAACTAAATAGGAATTTTGAAAGTATCTATAAAACAAGGTTTTAAGTGTCGAATAGCTGTGGGGTCCACCAGAATAAAATAGAAATCAAAGGGGCCCATTATTAAAAAATGATTGATAACAACTGGTCTAGAAAGAGTGATTCTACAAAGTCGGAAACCCTAAAATGACGCTGGTCAGAAAATTATTTTCGGAGCAGTTTGTATTTATGGAGGTTGACCAACGAAGAGCGTTGAAGTTAATACCGGAACGAGACCGGGCTTTCTGTCATCCTTTTCCAGTTTGTCATTGAATGGATCACGAAGAAAACCTCACACAGTAAATAGACCAATCACAACTAGAGGAACAAGATTTTACCTTTCTTTTGGCATTGTTGTTTCACATTCAGTAGCAAATGCAGAAAATGGAGACGATTCTGGCCTACAACTTCGAAAGTTACAAAAAAAAAAAAAAATTGAATAATAATACTTCAGTTTTACACTGTCATCGCAGAACCAATTAGCCTTTACATTCCTAGGCAGCAGTATCGACAAAAAGATAGCCTCGTTGGATATGTAATGGTAAGAATTGGCAAGGATATCAGCTTTTCCAGATATCTAACCTTCGCCAGAAAGATCAGACTACTCCAACATTAAAATCTTGCTTTTGGACTCGATTCTCTAGCAAGGCTATGGAGACTCTGATGATCTGAGCTTCCCTAATTACACTGCAATTTGTTGTAAGACGAGATCAGACATTCATGCCCTTATATCAAGAAAAGAAATCTCGCGCAACAAAATCGGAGTACGCTTGAATTCCAAGATGGATTAATGCCCTACAACTGAGCTGACCACGAATCGTTTTAGACTGTAGCGGATACCACAATCACTTAAGCCTAATGGGATTCATAACGGGCTAAGAAACGGACAACATTGTATGTAGAGGGCTCGCCTAGAAGCACTCAATGACAAAAAGTTCCAGACAAATACAGAAATAGAATCCTTTACAGGCGTGATCCTAAGGCCGTTGAACAGTCTTTTGGACGTTAAAAGTGACCAATGAGCAGTTTGACGGGCATTATCTGAACACCCGGTGATGCCACCAATCAAGTCATCATCTCGGAAGCGGTTCACGAAAAGGAAAACAAAGTTCTTCCAAAACTAGTCAAGGCCTTGGGGGGAAAATGCTGCCCTAACAGTTGAAGTGAAGACACCGATGACAAAAAAAGAAGTGAGGCGTAACCGTCATTGTGTCCAGTCAAAAGATGTTTCAACCGATAAATGGTCTACTTTAAGTTCAAATCCCACAGCAGGGATTGTTAATCCTGCCGATGCAAATTATGAAGAGTTGCTTCAACTGACTAAACACTCGACGTTATTTAGTTTTATCTCCAGTCATGTTTAATCAAATAAGGTTGATCTTGCCAGTCAGTCACATTCGCCATAAAAGTTCAGTAAAGAAACCTTCAAAACAATAGAAAAACTCGACGGTATTCTAATGGAGGTTCATCATCAACAAAAAGTTATGAGAGATTAAAGTATTTGTATATAGCGAAATGTATATTCTCATTCTTATTGTAAACACTAGCAGTATCGCCCGGCGTTGCTCAGGTTTGTAAGGGAAATAACTATAAAGCATTTTTAGAGAGTTATAGCCAAAAAATGGAAAAAAAATGATGGTAAATTTTTTTTTTGAGAGTAATAAAAGGTTGAGTTGCGTCCCCTAGACAGTCTGTGGTTTGTTTTTTTTTTATTCTCGACCCCATGTCGAATTTATCGATTTTTTCAGACTGGGGGAACTTTTCAAAATTTTCGCTGCGTTAGTTTTGAATTATGACATTGGGCTATGTGTGTGTCAAGTTTCATCAAATCGGTTGAAAGCCGTGGTCAGGGTGAGGGTACGAGAAAACAGACACACAGAAACACGCACAGACAAACTGCCGTTTATATAGAGAGAGATAACGGTGAGTTAAGTAATACATCATTACATATAATCTTAAATTAGAAACAAACAAAAAATGTACAGCAGAGGCGTTGCCATCTGAATAAATACATTATCACGAAAGTAGTCGTGATTGTTGAAGAAAATTTACTAAAAACTGGAAAAAAAACTATTTTAAAATGTGTATTCGAGAATAAGGAAAAGAGAAAAACAACAACAGTTGGTCTCCAATTCTGGAATATAGCAGCGACACATTTTGTAAACGATTTTTTCAAATAGATTACCAGCTTCGTTTGAATGTTTGGAGTAGTTTAGGTCGGGAGGGATTTGAAAACTAATATTGACTCACCACCGTTTTTGAGATTTTTTTTTTGTAACTACGCCCTTTAAAATATTAAAGAGAGTATCTTTCTTTTTCCAGTTTAATTTACTACAGTTTTTAGAATAAGTCTGACCAAATTGCTCGACTGAAGCACCACTTGAAATTACGATATACCAGCCATTAAAAAGAATTGCATCGCATCCATGGCACTCAACGAATGTTAGTTCTTTCAGTGTTGACACAGGAACCTGAAGTCAACTTTAATTCCATCCATATTATATTTCTTTCTGATAGAGAGGGAAGCTACAAGATGGCGGCGATACGTTAAACAAATTAATACTTGGCAGACATTTTCTTCTCACCTCGTTACTTTTTACATTTTTTTTTCTGTCCGTTTTAATAATAATACAATTATAACAATGAAGGAGGTTGGCACTTCAGAATTGAAAGCTGAAGAATCCACCCATCAAGCTCTTTCACAAATATATAATAATTTCTGTAATACGTCAAGAATATCGTCATCTCTGCTACTCATGATGGTCTTCCAAGAATGAGCTTCTTCTAGAAGATGCTGGACTGATAACTGGGAAATCTAATAGTCCGATTTTCTCTTCGGTTGGTCGATTCGTGGATCTCTTCCCTTTGAACCAAAGACACAACGACAATATCACCATTGCACCGAAGAGAACACAAATGCTGACCAAATACAGAATATCCTTTTCGTGCACGTATATATTGGTCAGTTCGTGAAAACGTGGTACGAATACTTTCTTGTGATTTTGACCAGTTGACTGTATGTGGTCAACGATGTTAGCTGCCATCACTGGGTTCGTCACAAGAGCGGTTGTGTTGTTCATGCTGTTGTTCTGCTCCTCTTTAACGCCGAACATAAAACCTTCATCCATTCCAGATTTATTCGTAAATTACTCACCGTTACTTCCGGTAAATAAATAGTAGCAGAGGTGGGTGTTGCAGAAGTGGTAGGAGTAGCCGTAGTGTTGTAGTTGTTGATGATGGTGGTGGTGGTGGCAGCAGCAGCAGCAGCAGTAGTAGTAGTAGTAGTAGTAGTAGCAGCAGTAGTAGTAGTAGTTGCTGATGATGATGATGGTTGTTGTTTTTTTATTCCCCACCCTCTCCGCAATAAAATTGTTTTCTGCCTCACGGTAAAATTCATTATCAAATTAAATAAAAACCAAAAATAAAGGAAATGAGTTCGATCCCGCCTGTTGTTACGTCAACATTTTGTTTTACATAACCTTTCGACATTTGTGTGACTAAAGAGGGAGCGATCTGCCCCGGGCGACGCTTTTATAGAAACGGCATTTCAGGGCTTGCTGTATAAATCTGTATAGGGATTAAGGGCTTTGGGTGAGAAACGCAACAACCTCAGGGGCTGCCCTGAGCGGCATACATCCTAGTTACGCCATCACCTTCCGTACTATGTGTATTGCAGATGATAAAGAGCCAAACTTTGAGATATTGATTTCAAATTTTGGCAGAAGGCCAGCAGTTTCGCGGGAGGGGACAAGTAATTGACATCAACCCCACTGCTGTACTGGTACTTATCTCAATGACCCCGAAATGATGAAGGGCAAAGTCGACCTCGGTAGAATTTGAACACTGAACGTAAAGACGGACAAAATTCCTATTTCTTTACTACCCACAAGGGGCTAAACACAGAGAAGACAAACAAGGACAGATAAACAGATTAAGTCGACCCAGTGCATAACTGGTACTTAATTTATCAACCTCGAAAGGATGAAAGGCAAAGTCGACCTCGGCGGAATTTGAACTCAGAACGTAACGGCAGACGAAATTCCGCTAAGCATTTTTGCCCGACGTGCAAACGTTTCTGCCAGCTCGCCACCTGGGGAATTTTTTTTTTTTTTTTACGAAATCACCCGTTGTCCTTCGATGATTTCGATCTGTCTGTCGGTCGACGGAGAAACTAAAAAAGTGTATCGAAAAAAAACCACTTGACCGCACCGCACCTATCCACACCAATACTCTTTAGAAGATAAAAGAGAAACTGGATGTTGTTACTTTTATGCCTTTCCCTGGCTGAGACTGAAACCATTATGGTCTTCAGATTATTCAGTCAGAACGGACGACGAAAGCGGACGAAATAAACCAAATAACTGTTGATGTAGATTAAATTCTTTATTCGGCACAAAGGCCTAAAACACAGAGGGAACGGTACAAGGACAGACAGAGAGGGTACACGTAGGGTCATGAAATATAAAAACGATGAATGAAATGAATATATGTACAAAATGAGGATGAACGCCATTGCCTGAGCCCCATCCTCAAGCAATTACGTTTTTACTGTTCGTTGTCTATTAAATCATTACATCAATTTTACTTACCCTACTAAATAAAGGTTCCAATTCTTTATATTCTACCACCGGGGGTACGGTTTCAAACTTCGCCTCTCTCCCCAGTGGGCCTATATCAGATTTGTAACATTTTGTTAATGTTTCGTATTTTAGTTTATCAATCAAAATGCACTTTATTTCAGCTGAGTAGATTTTAGAAAGTTTCACTCTGGTGATATTTCAAAACATTTTGATTGTTTTCTCTATAGATTTACTGCTTCTGTTAACTCATTATGCCGTTTGAATTGTCGGGGTTTCACCGTGTTGTGTGTCTGCTTTTAACGTAGAATGATCCTCAGAAAGAAACGCAAAGTAAAAGACACTTGTTTACTGTAAACAAGTAACAAGTAACAACAATTTAAGTTTGTGTTGCATATTGTTGTACGTGCTTTTCTCTTCAGAAACATAAAATTAACTAAACATAACTCATGCAGACATCAAAAATGAACGTGTCACAGACTAAAACATCTTTTTCTAGTTACTTTAGCTATCTACGTATTGGTCCTTTACTTGTTTCAGTCATTTGACTGCGGCCATGCTGGAGTACCGCCTTTAGTCGAACAAATCGCTGTATATTTTCCTTTCCTTTCTGCTTTCGCGATAATAAGCTGTAGCGAGCCATTATCAGGTTGTAAGACTGGTGAGATGTTAGAGGAGGTGAGTGTTTTTAAGAATCTGGGATCACATGTGACGGCGGATGAGAGGCGGGGTTGGCCGAGGAAGTAGGGATATAGAGTGAGGGAAGGGAATAAGATAATTGGAGTTGTGAAAGTTAGGCTGAGAGATAAAAGATTGAGTATGAAAGCGAAAAGAGGTGTGTATGAGGGCTTGGTTGTGCCGACAATGTTATATGGTACAGAGACGTGGGGTCTGAGAGAGGCAGAAAGGAGGCGACTAGATGTGTTTGAGATGAGATGTTTGAGGGCTGTGGTTGGTGTGACACGGAAGGACAGGATGAAGAATAAAGAGGTGCGAAGGCGAGCAAGAATGAGAGAAAAACTAACCAAAATGGGTAGACGAATGTTGAGGTGGTTTGGCCACACGGAGAGAATGGATGAGGAGCGGATGGTGAGGAGGGTGATGAGGACAAAAGTGGTAGGCAGCAGAACCAGAGACAGACCTCAGTTTGTGTGGATGGATGGAGTGAGGAAAGCTTTGGTGGTTAGAAGTGTTGGAGTGAGAGAAGCAAGAGTTTATAAATGAGAGCTTGGAGAGTGTGTGGATGGATAGGTGAATTTGATGTTGCTCAAAGGGATACGGAACCAGCATGATGCGGTGGCGGGGGGTGGGGTAGTAAACAAGCATGTCAGGCCTCGCTGCTGATATTGGGGTTTGCGTTCTATGCCTTGACCCAAGCATAAGACGGGACTCGCCTCTTTGAGCTGGGAAATGAATGGAATGCCTGGTATGTCTTGTTGTGACTACCCCGCTCCTAAAAGATTTGGGAATAGGCCTGGGTATATAAGAATAAGTCTGAACTAAAGCAAACTCCAGTACAGTCGTGGGCAACCTGCCGGACTTTCTGAATGTTACACCCAACGAAAAATTACTCTAAATTTTTAAGCAGTGGGGTCTACTTGATGATGACCCATGTCTCATGCTGGCAGCTTCTCGGAAAAGGTTGCCCATGTCTGTTCTACTACATTCAACGTTTCTTGGACTATCTCGCAATTTTAAATTCATCAGACGTGATTAATTAGGTTTTAATTTGTCCCATTAACGCAGTTGTTCGTTCTACTATTCCATGTATGTAGTTCACCTGAGCCAAGCCTTTACGGTATCAAGAATATCAGCTTTGTCAATGAAGTAATTTCGTCTTGAAGAGTTTCGAGATGTCGTGTGACATACAAAGTTGCAGATGTTGGTGGTGGTGACGGCGGATTCTTAAAAAGTTTTTTCGCATGTTGAAGAGGGCGTACTCTAAATTAGTCGACTAAATTAACTTGAAATAAAATTAACAGCAATTATGATGTTGTATGACGTTTTGTCCAATAAGAACAGCTGCGGTGATGTTGCTTGACATCGCATCCAGTATAGGAGATCACTCAACTGTTTAAACTCAGCAGTATACTTATGGCCCGATTTCTGTATGGGCCATGGCCTAGGAGAGCGCAAGCTTGGGGCTACCCTTTAACGCAGAGAAACCTAAAGATTGGAGTTTAAAATCTTTTTAAATATTTACAATTTGTTTGTTTTTTAATCCAATGAAGTTCTTTTAAAATTACTGAATTCTCTTTTGATTTGACCCTTTTAGATTTTAAAATCCATTAAATTTAACCGATACTCCTGGATCTACCGAAGCTCTTTTATTTTTGAGGGCCACTTCAACCAGTTTTGAATTAGCAAAATCATAGGGTCCCAACCAGGTGTAAATCCGGCCCAGAGTACACCTTGATAGGCGCGGTGATATATAGCATTATCTCGCTAGATGCTTGATAGGTAAAGCATAAACTTAGAGGTGAATACATTCTGCACGAAGACAGCATAATTGCCGACATCCTGTATGACAGATTAGAATTCTTGAATCTAGAGATTATCTCCCTTCCATTTAAGGAGCAGTTTTCATCGCCGTTTGGAAAATTGCGGTGCATCCTCTAGAGGCGGAGATTATGTTAATAAATCAACAATTTATGTAGCATAGTATTTGATATACCCGTATATGTCTGTGAGCACGAGGCTTAGCGGACAATGTGTTACATTCACGATCGCGAGGTCGTGGTTTCGGTATCCAGGCAGGTCAGCGCATTGCATTCTTGAGAAAAACTCGTTTCACATTTGACGTGTGGCACACCTGTACAGGTAATGCCGATTTGATGGAGGGAGAGAACTAAAGTAGAGCACTAACATTTGATCCCTATATAATCATCTGCGCAAGTTGTTCGGCAACAAACTGCAGATAGCTTATATACATGCCAGACATATAGCAAAGACTACATTGTTTTTCTTGTTTTGTTTTGTTTTCTTGTTTTTTTGTTGTTGTTTTTTTTCTTGCTTGCTTAAAGAGTAGGAAGTGATTTGAGGGATATTTAGCATCTATTTCTTGATTTCTTGCAGAACGAGCGACTGCATCGCGGTTCAATCAATTGGTTATTTCCTTAGAGTTATCTTCCGCTAACTGTTTGACATTTTCTAAGTCGAATATTATTGTGAGTTATCTCCCTTGTAACAGGCGATTAAACCGTAAAAGAATTTACACTGAGTTGTGCACACAAAGCGCAGATGCGCGCGAGCTGAACGCGATTATATATTTTTATTCTTTTTTTTACCTTTCACTTGATCCAGCCGTGCTGGGGCACCACCTTGAAGGTTTTAGTCGAACAAATCGAAAGGTTTTTTTTTAACCCTGGTACTTATTCTATCAGTCTCTTTTTGCCAACCGCTAGGTTATGGGATACACACAAACCTGTTGTTACTATTATATCTTGGCTTACACTGATGTTCAGGTAATTAGAGACGATGATCTTTTAATGTAAACATCCATGTAACCCATTGACCATTCTGGGGTTTTATAAAGAAAATTAAAAATGTCACTTGCGTACAAATTTTACAGTTACATCCTCATCAACGCCTCTTCTCTGAGGGTAGATGTATCCTTCAAGCAAAGTGAAATACATGTGTGATATACGTACCTCTATATGCTTACATTGTCATGGCACTCTGTTGGTTACGACGACGAGGGTTCTAGTTGATCTGATCAACGGAACAGCCTGCTCGTGAAACTAACGTGCAAGTGGCTGAGCACTCCACAGACGCATGTACCCGTAACGTAGTTCTTGGGGAGATTCAGCATGGCACAGGGTGTGACAAGGCTGGCCCTTTGAAATACAGGTACAACAGAAACAGGAAGAAAGAGTGAGAGAATGTTGTGTTGTAAGAGTATAGCAGAGTTCGCCACCACCCTCTGCCGGAGTGTCATGGAGCTTTAGATGTTTTTGCTCAATAAACACTCACAACGCCCGGTCTGGGAATCGAAACCACGATCCTTCAACCGCAAGTCCGCTGCCCTAACCACTAAGCCATTGCGCCTCCACAAATGCATATATAACCATGGTAGTATACGTACTGTGTTTAATACCAAACTGATGTTTATTGTGTAGGAAATAATGGAAGAACACTGAAAGATAGATGAACAGATTCCTGTATTATGAAAACACACACCACACACGCACACACTTAGGCAACACTCATAGATATGTTATCAACACCTTCATATATTTTCACTGATTTAACCATTGACATGTATGTCAGTGTGTGTGTGTGTTTATTTCAAATATGTATGTACATATGTATATGAATATGAATATATATATATATATTATATATATATATATTATTTTTGCATAAATATATATATATATAATATATATATATATATATATATATATATATATATTATATATATATTATTTTTGCATAAATATATATATATATATACACATAACAACACACACACATACGGTTGCGCTAGTGGAAACATATACATGGGCCCATAGACGTACACACATATCCAGAGCATCACACAGAGTTCAGTTGATAGACTCATAAACACACAACATTCATGTACACACATACACACACACACACACACACACACACACACACAAACATTTTAGTTGACATAGACAGTCTCGTCTTTCCTCTTTTTGTGTAACATGCTGCCTGGCTTGTGTTGTGATTCAGGGTGGTTAGCCAGTTCTGGAGAACACGTTGATACTGGGCTGCTCACTATTACTTGTTTCAGATCATAGAAGACATTACTGTCATCTTTGGTCAGGAATGAAATTGCAACACCGGTCTTGCCTGCTCGACCCGTTCGGCCAATACGATGAGTATAGTCTAGATGGAGAGAAAGAGAGAAAGTTTAAGGTCAAATACTATTGTTATCATTATTCAATAGCTTCAATCCCCTCATTATCATAATTAATCAATTAACACTTAGCATTATTATATTTATTATATTAATGTTATATTTAGAAGGTGCCAAGCTGGTAAACCCATTAGTGCATTAGACAAAATGCTTAGGGGTATTTCTTCTGGCACTTTCCACTAAGGTCAACTTTGCCATTCATCCTTTCAGTGTTGATGAAATGAAGGACTAGTCAGATGCTGGGAGTTGATGTAATTGATTAGCAACACCCCAACACTCTGGGACAAAAAAAGAAGAAAAATTTCAGGCTTTATGCTTGTAGTGTTATCGTAGTAGTTTGTTCCTTCTCGAGTCATGCCAGGCTCATAAGGGCCAGTTTCCTGGTTTCATTGGCATATAGGTTCCCCACTAATGCCACACAGATGAACTGCTAGATGCAGGAAGAAAGAGTGAGAGAAAGTTGTGGCAAAAGAGTCAGCAGAAGTTCACCATTATCTTTTGCCAGAGCCATGTGGAGCTTAGGTGTTTCGCTCATAAACACACACATTGCCAGGTCTGAGGTTTGAACCTGTGTTCCCTCAACTGTGAGTCCGCTGCTCTAACCCTAGGCCATGCTTACAGAAGGAAGAATTATTATATTGCTGACCTTATGCCAAAAATTGGAAACAAGTGTTGTTGTTGTTGTTATTGTTATTATTGTTGTTGTTGTTGCAGCAGCAAAGTGACAGAATCATTAGCAGACCAGGCAAGATGCTTAGCAACATTTCATCCATCTTTATGTTCTGAGTTCAAATTCCGCTGAGGTCGACCCTGCCTTTCATCCTTTCAGGATCGATAAATTAAGTACCAGTGAAATACTGGGGTCATTGTAATAAACTAGTCCTCTCCCCACAAATTTCAGGCCTTGTGCCTTCAGTAGGATTATTATTATTATTGAGAGAGCAGTGCATGCCATCAAAGTGACACTGGGGTATAAATATATGAAGCCCAGTATACCCATTATGACTTCCTGTCTGATAAGGGTACACCAGGCACGTGCATCACAACCATGTGTGCCACATTCTGATCTCATATCAAGATCAACAGTGCATGGTGGGTCCCAGTTAGAATTTTCTTCAGATTGAGTAGCCCATCTCACTCAAAAGGGTCCTGGATGAGGTTTGTTTAAGGATGTTGAACAAAACCCCATGTTTCCAGAGGTGAATTATCCAAACCCCAAAGAATTCTTCTCAACACATGGCTATGATGCTCCCCCACTACTTCTGCGCGTAATCAGAGATGCAAATATCGTCAGCCACTGAGGGATATGCTCAATTGGTTAAGGTCAAACAACTGACAAGTAAATCTGTGGTATTGAGCAGAATATTTGCTGTAGCCCAGCTTTTATACCAAGACAAAACATGTACATGATAGCACTTCCTTTTTTTTCTTGTCTTGGTATAAAAGATGAGCTACATCAGCAGACTCGTTAGCATGCCAGGTAAAATGCTTAACAGTATCTTGTCCATTTTAACGATCTGAGGTGAAATTCTGTTCAGGTTGACTTTGCCTTTCATCCTCTTGGGCTCAATAAAATTAGTACCAGTTGAACACTGGGGGTCAATGTAGTTGATTTACCCTCTCCCCTGAAGTTGCTGGCCTTGTGCCAAAATTTGAAATCTTTATCTGTTTGAATTAAAATCACACATAGGCATGGAGAGGAAAGAAGGCAGAAGAGGAAGAAGGAAAAAAGAGAAATTCCATTCAAAAAACAACAAAGTGGAGATGGAAGCAGAGGTCAAAGGAGAAGAAAAATAACCCATTTAATGAAGACAAACAAACAAACACAGCCCAATCCAAAATATGCCATACCTTCAATATTTTTCGCCATGTCATAATTAATAACCAACGATACATCTTTGATATCAATACCACGCCCGGCAACATCAGTAGCAACCAGAATATCTTTGGCACCACCTTTCAAACTGGCCAGGGCAAACTCTCTCTGTTCTTGACCTTTTCCACCATGAAGTGTTGTAGCATTGTACTGGTGAATGGAGAAAATAGAAAAGAAACAAGTTTATGGGAAGGTGTGTATACATAGATTCTTGTAAAATGGAAAATGTTTGTGAATTCATAGACCGTGGGGACGGCTTACTTTGGTATTGTTTAGTTTTCTTCATAGGTAACCTAATTAAGTCTGGACGGTGCTTAGATATTGGTGTCTCATTTTGGGAGGTTCTGTGGCATATATTCATCATTATGTATATGTGTGCATATCTATCCATATTTTATATATATGTATATGTATCATTGTCATCATCATCGGTTAATGTCCTGCTTCCATGCTGGCATGGGCTGTTGTGTATATATGCATAGTATATATATTAAAATAAATATATATGTATTCCAGCATGGGTCGATGCCAGTGCCACCTGATTGGCTCCCCATGCCAGTGGCATGTAAAAAGTACCATCCGAACATAGTTGATGCCAGTGCCACCTAACTGGCTCCAATGCCAGTGGCATGTAAAAGACACCCATTACACTCTCGGAGTGGTTGGCATTATGAAGGGCATCCAACTGTAGAAACCTTGCCAGATTGGATTGGAGCCTGGTGCAGCCTACTGGCTCACCAGTCCTCAGTCAAACCCATGCCAGCATGGAAAGCAGATGTTAAACGATGATAATGATGATATATATATATATATATATATATATATAAGACAAAATATATATCAAACTAAATTGTAAGAAACTCAACAACATATGTTCATGCACATGTGTGTGCACATGCACATGTGTGTGTGCATGCACGTGTGTGCACATGCACACAAGCATGCGTTTGCATAGGTGTGTGTGTGTGAAATAAAATAACATTAAGCCAAAAACTCACATTCATTTTCTCAAGGGATTTGGCTAGAACGTCTGCTCCCTTCTTTTGGTTAACAAAGATGATTATTGGGGGTTCGATGCCAGCCTCTAGGATACTCAGAAGCTTCTTACGTTTCTCATTTTCAGACACCATATAGGTGATTTGTTCCACGCGCTCTGTTGGTTTGCCAGCAGACCCAATGTACACAACAGCTGGCCGCCGAAGATAGGTCCTTGCCAGTCGTTCTACAGCAGGGGGCATGGTGGCTGTGAACATGACAGTCTGCAAAGGAAGAGAGGCAAGAATGAAAAATAAGAGGAATGTTTTCAAAGAATTTCAAGACAGACATAACAATGACTGCTGAGTTGGCACAGGTGGTGATGTGGTGAGTTTGTGGAATGGTCAGGTGGTGGAATGGTGAGGCAATGGGACTGTGGGATGATAGGGTGGTAGGGTGGTGAGGTTGTAAAGTGGCAGGGTGGTGAGGTGATTGTTATGAACCTGCACAACAAAAACTGACAGATTGATAAACAGACAGATAGACTGACAGACAGACTGACCTGGCGATATTTCTTCTTAGAGTTGAAGTTCTGTAACATCTTGGTATCATCTTCTGCCTCCTCGGTGTCTGGTTTCTGGTTACTGACCGGTAAAAACTCCAGAATCTTCTGCACTTCTGGCTCAAAGCCCATGTCAATCATTCTGTCAGCTTCGTCCATCACCACATACGTACACTGGTTCAATACAAGGTACCTGTTCTCCAGGACATCAATCAGACGACCAGGTGTGGCAATAACCACCTACATTGCAATGAAAAAGAAACAAAAAAAAACATCACCATTAATAACTAATCTTCTTGGAAGGGAGGTCAAAGGTCAGATTCTGTCCCTAATTAACTCTGATCAAGTAGATTTATGATCAAAGACATTCCAGTTATGACCATCATGTCTTTTAGAGGCACCTATGTTTTACATTATCTAATGATTACACTATCTAAAATAAGTACCAGCTGAGCACTGGGGTTGATGTAATTTTATATATCCTACCTTTATTTAAGACAGTAAAATATGATTTTGAGAGAGTATTGACTATTATTTCTAGCAGATTGAGTGGCTACACAGTGGTTATCTCTTTGGTTTGTTTCCTAGTCTTTTGATGGGGAAACACAGGTTTGTGAGGAATAAGTTGTTTTTTTTTAAATGGAAATTGGACCTTTTTTTTTAAGTTTTAATTTTTTTTACCTAACAATACCCTGAGAAAGGAAGATGATCAAAGTGTGGAATGCTGCTTTTGTTAACCCCCAAAGTAAAAGCAAAATGGCAACATTGCGAGTTATGTTGGACAAAATGCTCAATGGTATTTCTTCCAGCTCCTAACATACTGAGTTCAAATCCTGCCATGGTCAACTTTACCTTTCATCCTTTCAGGGCCAATATAACAAAGTACTGGGGTCAATGTAATTAACTTGCTTCCCCCACTCAAAACTGCTGGCTTTGAGCCAAAATTAGAAATAATCATTATTATTATTGTTCTTATTATTAGCAGTCGCAAAGAACTTACTTCACAGCCTTGTCGTAATTTGAAACCTTGCTCCTCTCGAGATATACCTCCAATGACAGCAACTGTACGAATTCCTAAGGCAGTTCCAAACTTGATAGTCTCTTCTTCAATCTGTTGTGCCAATTCTCTGGTTGGAGCTAAGATAATGGCATATGGTCCCTGGTCGGCATCTTCCATTCTGAAATCAAAAGAGTTTTCCAACATCAGCATTTAACATTCCTGCATTCAACAATGGCTCAAAGAACAGGAGTTAACAACATAGATAAAAGTCAACCTGTTTTTCCATGCTAACATTCAACATGCCTTTCCTGTAGCTAACTCTTACCAATTTTTAAGAGATTTATACAATAAAATTCAACAGAGAAAGTTTCAGTGTTCTTTTCAAATACAAGTCTTTTACCAAGTTTCAAGAATGGTATCAAGGAAATAATTGCTAGCTCATCATCATTTAATGTCTGCTTTCCATGCTGGCATGGGTTGGACAGTTTGACAGGAGCTGCCCAGATGAAGAGCCACACCGGGCTTCACTTGTCTGTTTTGGCATGGTTTCTATGGCTGGATGCCCTTCCTAACACCAACCACTTTACAGTTTCCATCTACCAAACTCACTCATAAGGCGCTGGTAAGCCTGAAACCACAGTAGAAGACACTTGCTCAATATGCCACACAATGGAACTGAACCTGTGACCACTTGGCTGGAGAGCAAACTTCTTAGCCACACAACCATAAGTAGAGAAAAAAAACAGAGTTATTTTGTTAAATTCTTTTCAAAAGACTTCATCATCTTGAATTAACTGGCATACATAAATGATGTATTTTTGTTAGAAATAGGGCTAGGAAAGGTTTTAAAAGGGGACAGGCATTTTGGCAAAAAGGGAAAAGAAAATTGGGTGACTACTAACCGTTCAATTTTTGGCAAAGACTGAATCCAAACAAGTAAAGGGATAAGGAAAGCTGCTGTTTTGCCAGAACCTGTCTCAGCCACACCAATAATGTCTCTGTTTTGTAGACCAATAGGGATGGCTTGTCTTTGAATGGGGGTCGGTTCCTATGAAAGAAAAATTTTTTTTTAATGCTAATTAGAAGGGAAATACAGCTTAAAGAGAAACCAACAAAACAAACACAATATACATTTGTGGACAAAAAGAAATGGCATACATGGGAATGGGGGTGCCATACACTTTTCAAAGACTGAGGATGGGGGTGCCAAACAGTCCTCAAAGACAAAGGTTGTAGGGTGTGTCAAGCAAAAAATAAAAGGAAAAACAGGGGAGGGATTGGGTTGGGAACATAAGTAACCCTTAGGGTTTCCAACAATGTTTCTTTACACCAGTGGTTCTCAACCATCGTCCTCAAGCATCCTTTCAGCAGCCCACAACAGTCTTCCCACATCATCATCATCGTCATCTAACGTCCATTTTCCATGCTGGCATAGGTTGGACAGTTTCACAGGAGCTGACCAGGTTTCATGTCCATTTTAGCATGGTTTCAACAGCTGGACGCTCTTCCTAATGCCAACCACTTTATAGGGTATACAGGGTACGTTTACACAACACCAGCATGGGTGCTGATATGGGGGCTTTTTACGTGGCACCAGTACCCACGAGACCACACAATTAGGGATGCTCAGCTGGAGAGGGATGCAGGGGACAAGGCAGTATACAAGGACAGCCACGCTTTTCCGAAACTTGATGTATCTCAGCGAACTGCCAGAAATCTTGGTCCTGTCATCCTCTCTGTGAGTCCCAATATCTGTGGATCTTTTCTCACCACTTTGCCACATGTCTCCCTGGGTCTATCACTTCCACATATTTTCCTCTACAATTTGAGATTGGCATATCTTGATGCAACTGTCTTCATCCATACACATCACATGGCCAAACCAGCTCAGTCTTCTCTCTTGCACACTACAAGATGCCTTCTACACCCAGTTCTTCTCGCAAATCATTTACACTCTGTCATATATGCAAACTGACATTACCCATCCAACGGAACATACTGGCTTCATTTCTTTCATGCCTTTGCCTATCCTCAGCAATCACAGCCCATGTCTCACTGCCATGCAGCATAACTGTTCATACACAGGCATCGTACAATCTACCTCTATAAATACAATAAATGTTTCTTCAGTTGACTTATGTTTTACTTTTTTTAGTGCAGATCCCTAAAAAAATAACGCCATATCAAAAAATAAAATATCCATTTTAATCTATAACTTCCAGCGTTATTATTTTAATTAAACTATCTTTTCAGTTCTATATTTAAGAGAGGAGGAATTATGTACGTTATGTACATCAAAAAATCCCTTAGAAATGAGAACCCAGGTTCAAAATTTTGCCAAGACACCTGATGAAGGCTGGAGGGTATATCAGCCGAAACGTTGTGTTAACAGCAAACAAGATGAGGACAAATATCCGTCAAATGTAAAAAACTATCTTTTGTACATTATAAATAAAATATTTTCCTAAATACTCTAACAAAAATCAAAATTATTAATACACACAGTAAATAACTTTTTCAAATTAAATATATTAATAAATCATAACGATAACGAGGGCATCCCTCTACCATTTAAGATTGGCATCTCTTGATGCAACTGTCTTCACTCATACACATCATATGGCCCAGATATTAAAAAGTTTGAGAACCACTGCTTTACACTCATATTCCACTGACATGCCCACCCCTCATTAAAAAGGAAAAAAAGCCAGTTCTGAAAGAAGACAAGGCTTACTTTGTAGCCAACACTTTCAATGATATCCAGGATTTCTTTGGCCAATATTGATTCTTGCCAGAATCGAATTGGATGTGGGATCCGACCACCTTTACAAGTGATGTTGTAATCTTCCTTGAATATACGCCAATCACGTTCCTGCATCTGCTGCGAGTCCTTCTCTGACCAATGTCGGTCATCCCACTTCTGTTTTGCCTCTTTCTTTGCTACATTCTTCAAACGTTTCCTGAATAATCAGATAGGAAATAAGAGCAATGAAACAAGTAGTTGTTCAATAGGTACCAGAATGGCTGTATGGTTAAGAACTTGGTAGCTCAACTACATGTTTATGGGTTCAGTCCCACTATGTGGCACCTTGGGTAAGTGTCTTTGACTATAGTCCCGAGCTGACCAAAGAGTGGATTTGGTAGGTGGAAACTGAAAGATGTCCATCGTGTGTATATATATATATATATATAGGGTGGCCCAAAAGTAGGTTTACAGTCATCATGTAGGCACTTTAAATTTCTTTTAAAATATTTTATTACATTTAAATTTCTATCTTACTATTAACTAAATTGGTATAAAATAATGGTTTCATATTTTTTATAATTAAGATTTAAACTGTTAATATATGAATGCAAAAGAGATAGTTGAATAACTGTAAACCTACTTTTGGGCCACCTGTATATGTATATATATATATATATATATAAATAAAGGAATATAGAAAATGGGACAAGAACGCAAAACATCTAGACAGTTGGATGATACAAAAAAAGGGACAAGAAAAAACAAGGACAGGTCATTCAGAGTTTTCTTTCCTCACTCGAGTTCCAGATTATCTATGCAATTTGACTGGTTATACTTGAGATTGCTCCAATCTAGCCAAGCCCATATATATATATAATATATATATATATATATATATATACATGGGCTTATATACATTGGCGTTAGGAAGGGCATCCAGCTGTAGAAACATTGCCAAATTAGACTGGAGCCTGGTGCAGCCTTCTGGCTTCCCAGAACCCCGGTCGAACCGTCCAACCCATGCTAGCATGGAGAACGGACGTTAAACGACGATGATGATGATACACACACACACACATACACAAGTATGCATATGTGTGAGTGTGTATTTGTGTCTCTTTGCCTTGACATTGGATAAGTACATATATATATATATATATATATATATATATATACAGAGAGAGAGAGAGAGAGAAAGAAAGAGAAAGAGAGAGCAATAAGAAAATGGAGGGAACAATAGGTGGTATTCATCTGACATAATATAATGTCTATAAGTTGATCGCCTCCATTTTCATATTGCTCTATAAATTATGGGTAAAATAACTCTTTACCCTCACCCATTTATTACACTTAGTAATGCAATTGCCATGCAATGGGAAATCACTTGTGTATTAATAATTGAGTATTCTACCAGCAGTTTGCGTGTATATATATATATATATATATATATATATATATATATATGAACACATACATATATTCATATTATCATCATCCCCATTTTTACATCCACTTCTTCATGCTTGCCTGGCTCAGATGGAGTTTATTGAGGCAGATTTTCTATGGCTGGATGCCCCTGCCTCTTTCCAAGCGAGGTAATATTTCTCCACAACCAGAAATTTTCTTGCAAAATATTGAAAAATGAATGACACTTCTTGTCATACAGCGACTCATTTACAACTGCCATGTTATATCACATGTGTGTGTGTGTGTGTGTGTGCATGCTTATGTGTGTGTGTGTGTGTATGTATCCTCAATGTACTGGCAAGTTAGAAGACTGCACCAAGCACTGCTGTCTGCTTTGGCATGGTTTCTACAGCTGGATGCCCTTCCTAATGCCAACCACTTTACAGAATGTACCGGGTGCTTTTTATGTGGCACCAGCATCGGTGAGGTCACCAAGAAACTTCCCAGACATGACTCCTCAGCTGAGTAGTATTGAGAAACAGAAAAAGGAGTCTTGCACTAGAAGGGAAATAATGACCACCCTAGGTGGGAATGGAGAGAGAGAGAGAGAGAAGAGAGGGAGAAAGAAAGATGGTGAAGACGTGATGGAGAGTGGGGGGGCATCCACCCAAGTTACAGGAGGTGTATATTGTGCAGTGGACCAAGGATTGAAGAGGGTGGGTTCATAATATATATCTATGTATGTATACATACACACATTTTAAGTTAAGGAGACTGGGACAAACCTTTCTTGTTCTTTCTCAGCTTCTGTACGCCTCCTTTCCAGGAGATCCCCATAAAACTTGGACTGGTCCTTCTTCTGAGCCTAAACATAGCAAAACAGTGAAAACTCATCAGTAAAAAGGAAAGAAAGAAAGAGAGACACACATACAGAGACATTGATCAAGCACATCAACACCTGATCATCATCATCATTTTGACATCTACTTTTCTATGCTGGCATGGGTCAGACAGAATTTGCTAAGGTAGAATTCTCTACAGTTGGATACCTACCTTCACTTGTCTCCAAGTAAGGTAATTTCCCCAAAGCCAAACATGTTTTCACAGAAGAGTGATCATCAGCATCACTTGAATGATAGTGATATTTAACAACTGCCACATGATGCCAACATACACACACACGCATGTACAGATACATGATAGCAGTTCTTCATGTCTGAAGATCAAGAAGAAGAGCACAGCAAAACCTGCATGCAACTAACTACCATCTGGTCCCTGTCGTTTGCATCTTGTCTCCATTGCTGCAGGGTTTTTCTTCTTGACTGCATTTAGTAGTTTTAATCAATCCATTCAATCCGATCTCACTCTTTAGGCTTAGAGGAGTGGCCGCAAGTGGCTCAGTGAGCTAAGATAGCTGCTGTGACCGACCAGCTGTAGGTTTTACATTGGAGTGACTTTCTCCAGGTCTAGAAAGTTCCACCTACCCTTAAGTTGCCAGAAGTGTGTCAAAGAGGGCACCAGACTGCCTAAAGGACTTCATTCCTTGATATCCTATCAAGGTTGACTCCCCTACCCTTTTCCTGGCCTAAGGCACTGAGGTTTTGTACTTTGAGTTTGATCCATAACTGGGACCCTGACAGGAACTACCACTCTGAATCAGAGTAGACCTGGAAACAAAAGTGACTCAAAACATTTGAACTCCCAAACTGGGTTCCCACTTGCAGATGCAGTTTAAAGCACAATATATAAAGGTGTGTGTGTGTGTGTGTGTGTGTATTACTGTAAAATAGCCAAATTCAAAAACAAAAAAAATAAAACAAACAGAAGTCAAAAGAAATGAGTGGCAAAACCTTGAGATCAATTCCGGCTACATGGCCTCTGCCAAAGAACTGCACTGCATGCCTGTCCTTGTAGATGGGGTTGTAATCCTGGGACGTGTCATCTCCAGCGTCCCAGTCAAACACAAACTTTCTGTCATTGAGACGTCGAACTCGGCGCCGTTTCTTAATAATTCCAAGGTATCGCTCCTGCAAACACACAACAAATAAAATAAACAGTTGAACAGATAAACATTTAGGGTAAAAATCAGAAATCCAAGGAAATTAGAGGAAGATGTATCAGAAATAATTAATCTACAATTCAATTCCCATGAATTAGGAATTTTGGGGTATTTTTGCCCTTCATCAATAAATGCTTAACATACATCGTAATTATGTTTAAGAAAGTACAGCGTTTGAACAGTACTTTGCTTCAATACTATACAAAAGGGTCAACAAATGATTAATTTAACCCTTTCAATACCAACCTGGCTGAAACTGGCTCTGGCTCTGTAGTACAAATGTCTTGTTCTCATAAGTTTTGAATTAAAATCTTCCACCAAACCTTAGTCAGAATTTATGTTCCTAACGCTAGCTTAATGATAACAAAGTTATTTTACTAAATTCTTTGTTATATTTAAATCAAGTGAAAGAAACACAGAGCATCTCAACAGAAATAATAGTAACCAAAGGGTTCGTCCTTTTTCCATGCTGGCATGAGTTGGACAGTTTGACAGGAGCCAATGAACCAGAGGACTGCACCAAGTTCCAGTATCTGCTCTGGTATGGTTTCTATGCCCTTCCTAATGCCAACCACATCACAGAGTGTACTAGGTGCTTTTTATGTGGCCCCGGTACAAGTAAGGTCACCAATAACTCACAAGACACTAGATTTTAGGTGACATTGTGTATAGCAAACAGGTATAAACATCTGGTCCCTTTATAGAAAGTGGAAGACATCATGGACGGACAGAACAACAACAAAACTTCTTTCAACTTTCTGCTTCACTTTATTTTTTATCTTTTACTTGCTTCAGTCATTTGATTGTAGCCATGCTGGGGCACCACCTTCAGAAGTTTTAGTTGAACAAATTAACTGCAGTACTTTTTTTTTAAGCCAAACTACTTAGTTACAGGGACATAAACACACCAACATCAGTTGTCAAGTGGTGGTGGTGGACAAACAGACACAAAGACATACACACATGTGTGTGTGTGTGTGTGTGTGTTTGTAAATTATCATCATTTATTGCCCATTTTCCATGCTGGCATACGTTAAAAATGTTTGACAAGAGCTGGCTAAGCAGAAAACTACATAATGGGCTTCTTTCAGTTTCCATCTACGAAATCCACTCAAAAGGCTTTGGTCAGCCCAAGGCTATAGTAGAAGACACTTTCCCAAGGTGCCATGCAGTGGGACTGAATCTGGAACCATGTATATGATGGAAAATGAAAGTATTTGTGTCATCATCATCAGCATCATCATCATTTAACGTCCGCTTACCATATTGGCATGGGTTAGACGGTTTGACTGAGGACTGGTGAGCCAGAAGGCTGCACCAGGCTTCATCTGATTTGGCAAAGTTTCTACAGCTGGATGCCCTTCCTAAAGCCAACAACTCCAAGAGTGTAGTGGGTGCTTTAACATGCCACTGGCATGAGGTTGAACTGGCATTGACCACACTCAAAAGGTGTTTTTTATGTGCTACCTGCACGAGAGCCAGTCCGGTGTCACTGGCAACGACCATACTCGGATGTTGCTTTTAACATGTCACCGACATGGGAGCCAATCTATGGCCCTGGCAACGATCACGCTCAGATATGCTTTTAACATTCCACTGGCACAAGTGCCAATCAGGCGGTAGTGTCATCAGCCACATCAACGATTTTGATTGGTTTACTAATCAAATTCGATTAATAAATTTCAATGTCTTTCTATTGATCTATCTGTATGCGTATATTTCTTCATGCACATGCATGCATGTGTGTGTGTTTGTGCTTGCTTCCAGCATGAAAAATCACTGTTGCCAAACCAGGTTCAATACCCAGTCAGGCATGCCTAATCATCAACACTGAAACAGTTGCATTCAATCATTTCATTCCACCTTCTTCCTATAACTGAACCACAAAAAAAAAACAAACAAATGTCAATCAGACTCCACCATTCTACAGAATCAAAATGACATAAAACTGAAGATTTCACCCATTAAGCTGCATCAAGAAATAAATATAAGATAACTGGGTATTTACCGAATCAGTGATCCCTTGTTATTCTGACTCACCTTAATAGCCTCCACTTCTTTCTCTTTGTCTTTCATGTCCAGCAATTTATTGCGGTCTTCTTCTTCTTTGTCCTTGCGTTCTCGCCGTTTGTTGTCCTTGTCATATTTTTCACGGCCTACAAAGAAAATACTTGAACTTTATGACATCTGATACACTATATTTGATAACTTCATGATATCCAATATATTATATCTGATAAATTATGATATCTGATACACAATGATATTTGATATCATGATATCCGATATATTATACCTGATAAATTATAATATTTGATACACAATGATATTTGACATCTTCATGATATCTGATATATCTGATAAATTATGATATCTGATACACAATGATATTTGATATTTTCATGATATCCGATATATTATATCTGCTAAATTATGATATCTGATACTTTATAAATTCAAATCATAAAAGAATAAGAGATTTACATAATTAATCATATGGTCTAAGATAATTTCATATCTGTGTTTTGCTTTTAATAAGTTTAGTGCAGGCAATGTGTGTGTGTGTGTGTGTGTGTGTGTGTGTGTGTGTGTATTTGTCTCATACCACTTAATAACTGATGATGGTTTGTTTATATCCCCATAACTTAACAGTTTTGGTTAAAAAAATTAAAAAAAAAAAAAAAGAAAGCAAGAGAATAGATACAAAACTTTAAAATAACTTCTGGGGTTAATTTGAATGACTAAACCCTTCAAGGTAGTGCCCCAGTATGGCCACAGGGCAATGACTGAAACAAGCAACAGCAGAATCTTATGTTGAAGGTGGAAAGCTAGCAGAATCATTAGCACGCTGGACGAAATGCTTAGCGGTATTTCACCCATCGCTACGTTCTGAGTTCAAATTCCACCAAGGTCAACTTTACTTTTCGTCCTTTCAGGGTCGATAAATGAAGTACCAGTTGCATACTGGGGTCGATTTAATCAACTGTCCTCCTTTCCCAAATTTCAGGCCTTGTGCTTATAATAGAAAGGATTAAAACTGACAATGTTAGTTACTAAATCTTTCCAAATTTCATCATCACCATTTAATGTCTGTCGTCCATGCTGGCATGGGTTGGACAGTGTGACCAGAACTGACAAACCAGTGGGGGCTGCACCAGACTACAGTCTGATTTGGCTTGGTTTCAACAGTTGGATGCCCTTCCTAATGCCAACCACTTTACAGAGTGTTCTGGATGCTTTCTCCGTGGCATCACATGAGCACTTTCACATGGTACCACATGGGTGCTCTTACCTGACACCTCATGGGTGCTTTTACATGGCACCACATGGGTGCTTGTATGTGACACTGCATGGATGCTTTTACCTGCTACTCCATAGGTGCTTTTACATGATGCCTAAATAATGTCACACAGATGCTTTTACATGACACTCCCCAGATGCTTAAAATTAACCAGTACATAATACTAATACTACATCCATCTCAGTTGAGGGGTCTTGTCTTGCAGGTCAATTGGTGACATCACTAGTGTCAGTGCCACATAAAAAGTATCAAGTGCACTCTTTGTGAAATGGCATCCAATCATATATACGGACAGTGGATTTTAGCACAGTCCTCTGGCAGGTCAAACCATACAACCCATACCAACATGGAAAACAGATGTTAAACTATGATCATGAAGATTATGGTAAACAGAGTATTTCATTAGGCAGTCATGAAAGGTTAGCTACAGTTAGATTACTTAATAAGAAAGAAGCAGCTCCAACATTGCAAATGGGAAGAGTAAACCACACCTGAGCCAACTGCAAAGCTAAATGTAGCAACACTCTGAGTAGTAAAATGACAATGGGAGTGGGGGGGGTGAAAGTGGAGAAAGGCAATTTAAAAAATCATAGAACACTTACCATTATCGAGGTCTTTTTCTGAAAATACACGGCTAAATGCTGCAGGTAGTTTCCCAAATGACTTTTTGTGACCTGATACAAGAGAAAGTAACAACAAAATCATTATGATTGGCTGCGAGCTGGCAGAATCAATGTCTTCAAATTGCTTTGCAGTATTTCTTCCAATTCTTTTATAGTCTAGAAGCAATTACAATTAATGGTAGAAACAATTATGATTACTGAGTGAGAGAGCAGTGCATGCCATCAAAGTGACACTGGGGTATAAATATATGAAGCCCAGTATACCCATCATGACTACCCGTCTGATAAGGGTACACTAGGCACATGCATCACAACCATATGTGTGCCACATGGTGATCTCATATCAAGAAAAATAGTGCATGACCTTGCAGGTGGTGGAGCCCAGTTAGAATTTTCTTCAGGTCAAGTAGCCCATCCTGCTCAAAAGGTCCCTGAATAAGGGTTGTTTAAGGATGTTGAATAAAACACCCATATTTCCAGAGGTGAATTATCCAAACCCCAAAGAATTCCTCTTAACACATGGTTATGATGCTCCCCCACTACTTCTGCTCGTGATCAGAGATACACATATTGTCAACCACTAAGGGACATGCTCAACTAGTTATGGTCAAACAACTGACAAGCAAATCTGTGGTCTTGAGCAGAATATTTGCTGTAGCCCATCTTTTATACCAAGACAAAACAATGTGCATGATAACACTTCCAATCAGTTAAGATCAGAAGCCATGAGAGCCACTGCCTGGTACTGCTATCATTACCTCCGCCTTCTTGAAGGCGGAGGAATTGTATTCAGTTGTATTTGCTTGTTTGTTTGTTTGTCCATAGACAAGATATCTCAAGAACTGCTGAATGGATTCGGATGAAACTTTCAGGGATGTTTGGCCTCATGACTGGCATGAACTGATTAGATTTTAGGGTCAATCCAGTACTGGACAAGGATTCTGGATTATTTTTGTTTTTATTTTTTTTACTTAAATTTTGAGAGCAGTCGGATTCATTTTAGTATTCTCGTTTGTGAGAGCAGTTGAGTTTATTTCAGATATTCGCATTTTAAAAATTATCTCTGGCTAATCGTTGAGAAGACATTGGTATTGCCTTGGTGGAGGTTTGCTCTCTCCGAGTACTCTTGTTATTATTATAATTATTGCCAAGGAGGCAAGCTGGAAGAACCATTAGCATGCCAGACAAAATACTTAGCAGCATTTCATCCATCTTAACAGTCTAAGTTCAAATTCTGCTGAGGTTCATTAAATAAGTACCAGCTATGTTGTGGGGTCAATGTAATCAACTAGCTGCCCCCCATCCGCCTTATTTTTCGAGCACCTTCTGGAGTATTCGACCGATTCCAAGCAGTGCTGTTTTCTGCAAGTGCGCCACCCTTATTGCAGCTCCTATTTGTTCCACGTATTTCTTGAGATTTTTGCTCACTGTTCCCAGGGCTTCGACAATTATTGGTAATGCTGCTACCTTTTTCATCGATCACAACTGCTTAACTTTCAAGCTAACCTCTCCTATCTCTCGACTTTTCTTTCTTCCTTATCGCATACCTTGTTGTCAGCTGGGCATGCTTTATCTATGATCCAGCATAGTTTGTTTTCTTTCTCAATTAAGACTATATCTGGCTTCCTATTCTCCATCTCATGGTTGCACTGAATCATAAAATCCCATAGGATCTTTGTATTTCTATTTTCAACGATGCCTTCAGGTTTGTGGTCATACCAATTTTTTGTTCTGTTAAGGCCATACATGTTGCTAAGTGTCCAATGGACAAGTTTGGCTATATTGTCGTGGCGTCACTTATATTCCTTCTGAGCTAGTGGTGTACATTGGCTGGTAATATGCCATACAGTTTCACCGTTTTGTCCACAGATTCTGCACTTATCACTTTCTGCTCTGTTGTCTATAAACAATACTAGAAACAATAATCATCATCATCATCATCATCATTTAACGTCCGCTTTCCATGCTAGCATGGGTTGGACGGTTCAACTGGGGTCTGGGGAGCCCGAAAGCTGCACCAGTCCAGTCAGATCTGGCAGTGTTTCTACAGCTGGATGCCCTTCCTAACGCCAACCACTCCGAGAGTGTAGTGGGTGATTTTATGTGCCACCGACACAGGTGCCAGACGAGGCTGGCAAACGGCCACGCTCGGATGGTGTTTTCTATGTGCCACCGACATAATAATAATTATTATTATTATATATAATAATAATTATTATTATTATTATTAATTATTTATTATTATTATTATTATTAAATAATAATAATAATAATGGCAGTGAGCTGGCAGAAATGTTAGCACGCTGGACGAAGTGCTTGGCGGTATTTCGCCCCTCACTACATTCTGAGTTCAAATTCCACCAAGGTCAACTTTGCTTTTCATCCTTTTGGGGTCGATAAATTAAGTACCAGTTGCGTACTAGGGTCAATCAAATCGACTGGCGCCCCCTCCCCAGAAATTTCAGGCCTTGTGCCTATAGTAGAAAGGATTATTATTATTATTATCCAGCCAAGTACTGGGGGCAATGACACAGACTAATACTCTCCTCTCAAAATTGATGGCCTTGTGCCTAAATCAGAAACCATTATTGTCATTAAATAATTGAGTAATTCACAAAATATTTGACACTTCCTATGATGGATGAAAATGGCCAAAACTGCACATTTCTAAGACATCTGCTTACAGTAAAAATTATGGAATTTCAACTGAATTTGGTTATCAGCCAAGTCCTTGATGAAGACTGCCCTATCATGTTTATTTAGCTGGGGAGGAAAGACAGTCTTCTTTTGTCTGGTGGCTACAACAAAAGTGGTGAGGTTTACATGGCAGTTTCTTCTTCAGTCAAACTGTCACAGGCTTCTTCAAATTTCCTCTGAAGAGGACAGAGAGAAAGGTGAGGATAGAGAGGTGGGGTGGGGTTTCCTCCCACTGTAGTTTAGCATCAACCCATGAGTGGTCATCTCTGCCTCCCTCTCTCTCATCAGTTGCTGACCTCTTACAGAGGTCATGGGTGGAGTCTGCTTTCCTTTGATGAAGCCATAGCAAAAAAGAAATTGGAGAGTGTTTCATCTGAAAGAACAATAGGCCTACCGCTTCTTGCTGCGTCTTCCACTGAGCTTGTGTTTCTAAATTTTCTTATCAAATCCTGCACAGTGTCACGATGTGGAACAACAATATTAGGAAAATTTTCACTGAACTTGTTCTACAGTATCTGCGTATTTGTTTCCAGTTCGAAACACCCATTCAACTAAAAACGTACGCATGTCGACACGCTGTAGGGTACACAATGACTGAGGGAGAATGGCTGACACCCAGCCACCCACACTGTTTTAGCCAAGTTGCACATGTGCAGGGTGCAAAAAGTTCACTGCAGAGAGACTTTTTGAACACCCTCATCATTATCGTTTAACATCCATTTTCCATGCTGGCAATGGGTTGGATGGTTCGACTGGGGTCTGAGAAGCCAGGAGGCTGCACCAGGCTCCAATCTGATCTGGCATAGTTTCAACAGCTGGATGTCCTTCCTAACGCCAACCACTCCGAGAGTGTAGTGGGTGCTTTTTACATGCCACTGGCACAGGCAGGGGCCATAGGAGCTAGCATCGACCACGATCGGATAGTGCTTTTTACGTGCCACCGACACGGAAGTCAGTCAAAGTAGCACTGGCATCGGCCACATTCAGACGGTGCTTTTTACATGCTACCAACACAAGGTTCATAACTACAATTTCCAATTGATTTGATTTTGATATTGCTGTTGATGTTAATGTACTTAACTCAATAGGTCTCCTCAAGCATGGAATGTCACCCTACGATCCAAGGTACTTTTGAGTGGGCTGGTTATGCGACACTGGTGTAGGTTACAGCTGTGAACTCACTTTATTTGCCAGGTCTTCTCAGTCACAGCATACCTCCAGAGGTCTCAGTCTTTTGTCATTGCCTCTATGAGACCCAACATTCAAATTCATGCTTCACCACCTCATCCACTGTCTTCCTGGGTCTCCCTAAACCCTGGATTCCTTCAACTGTTTGGGAGAATAAAAGTTTGGAATATAAAAAAAAAATCCTTGATTACCTGAATCACCTCGAGCATGCCTCAAGAATTCTATCTGTTTTTTCTTCTCTTCTTGAATGTTGGCCTTTTGCTGCTTAACAGCTTCTGCTCGCTTCCTCAATGCTTCTGCTGCTCTTGCTTCCTTCGTTAGGAATTTTGGCTAAATCAAAGAACAAAAAGAGGTTACAGACTCTTTTCATACAAGCCACCATTAATATACAGGCTGTTCAAAAAGTCTCTCCGCAGTATTTTGTTGCAAAATATAAGTTGGTATAAGACTACAAACAAATATACAAGACTTTAAAAAACTTTATAAGGTGTTGAAAGTCTCGTCCTTCATTTTCAATACATAAGTTGACTCTTCTACACGTTTTGAAATACATCTTGGAGAGTCTGACATGGTATGGACCGTGTGAAAGTTATGATTGCATCTCATTAATGGTTTTCAGGTGATTCTTGTACACTGATCCTTTACTTGCTCCCCAGAAAAAAAATGTCTGGCAGTATTAAATCAGGTGATCTTGGTGGCCAAAGTCCCTTCGAAATAATCCATTCACCAAAAAACTCTTCACTGCAGAGAGACTTTTTGAACACCTTGTATTTACCATATTTGCTCATGCATAAGTCACACTATTTTATATTTGATTTTAACTGAATAAACCAGGGTGCAACTTTTCTACACTAAGATGCCCTTCTTGTCACAAACCCTCACTTGTTTCCAAACAAGGTAACATTTCTTCATGGCCAGACATGTTTTCACAGAATATTGGACATGAATGACACTGCTTGTATGGTAGGGAGACTCATTTACAACTGTCATACAATGTCAAGGCAAGGAGACACAAACATACACACACATGCATACATATGCACAAGTGACCCCTGGGAATCTAGATCAATGGACCAAGTTCAATTCTTGGTTGTTGTAATTTTGTTCAGTCTAAACCAGAGGTTCTCAAACTTTTTGGGCCATGTCCCCCCTCATAGCTACATAACACCCTCAACGCCCCACCCCTATTTTTATGTATAAATAAATATTTTATATTTTACTAATTTATATGCAATACTATATTATAAATTCATAGCATCCCCCAATCCACTGCCTTCGTTCCAATGCCTCCTTTTTCTCTGCTGTCCCCTTAGGCACCACTGCCCATCTGGACCCTCTCAATGCCCACCAGGAAGTGGGGGGGGGCGATAGCGCCCACTTAACCTATGCTCTAAAGCTATTGAGAATGTCTTATACCGATGCTTCCTAATCCCTGAAGAACTCATTTATACAACAGCAACAAGAAAAATATCAACATCAACAATGTCAGACGGGAAATGTCGAACATCAACCTTACTTTGCTCAAAGCTTCCTCTTCAGCTTTCTTCTTTGCCAATAACTCCTCCAAAGATAAAGGCACTTTTGCAGGTGCAGATTTGCTTTTCTTCCTGACAATGAAATGATAGAAACAGTGTATTAGAAACACTGACTTTTATTCTCTTAATTTTGATATTAATGAAAAAGTTTGTAAAATAACTTCGCCATTATTAAGATGGTCTTCAAAACAAATTAACATGAAATTTTGACAAAAGTCTTTAATTTAGATAACTTTAAAACATAAAATTTGCATCATTGATCCAGAGGCAGTCAGGGGGGGAGGGGGTATCAAAAGTTCAAAATGGTAGGATTTGAGCTGAGTGAAATTTGATGCATGCACCCTGCCACACACACACATGTGTGTGTGTTAAATTTTGATCTTAATCTTGTAAGTCAAAATTTCATGTTAATTTGTTTTGAAGACCATCTTAATAATGGCAAAGTTATTTTACAAACTTTTTCATTAATATCATAATTAAGAGAATCAAAGTCAGTGTATTTTGATAACAAAATGGTTAAAAAGGAGTAAAGAACACATTGGGTACTTCAGTCCTAGGTGTACCAAGTAGGCACAGGCATGGCTGTGGTAAGATGTTTGCTTCTCAACTACATGGTTCTGGCATTCCTAATGTCAATCACCATACAGAGTGCTTTAATGCACTAAAAACATTTTTTATCTTGAATATGCACTACCGAAATTGGGAGTGTGCATCTAATGTGACTATACACCAAAATACTTTTCTATAACTAAACCCTTTCAAACTTCGTATACTGGTAGAATGTGTCATATAAAATATCTTTTACTCTTAGCGTTTTTGAGAAAAACTTATATTTATGAAGTTATTTTGTGTTAAAGTTGTCGTATTTTGGTAATTTCAACCAATCAATCACATGTATTTAGCTGAATAAAATTACTGCCGGCATTTATCAACAACTACCGGCGGTGTATTTTTCATTTGTCACTGTTATTTATGACATCGTTCGTGCATTAGTATTGGTTTTAGCTTTAGGGGGTTAGGGTTTTAGAGTTAGGGTTAAGATGTTGGGGTTGGGATTTTAGGGTTAGAGTTACAGAAAAAAAATGAAAAATGAAGCACAAACGATTATGGTGGTGCCATGAAGTAAACATGCTTCAGATACACTCGTTTATTCATACAAACGTAACTGAGATGAAATATGTCATAAATAACAGTGACAAACGAAATATACACCGCCGGAAGTTGTTGACAAACAACAACAGTAATTTATTCAGCTGAATACACGTCATTGATTGGTTGAAATTACCGAAATATGACAACTTTAAAAAGAAATAACTTCTCTCAAAAACGCTAGGAGTAAAAAATATTTTATATGACACATTCTACTAGTATACGAAGTTTGAAAGTGTTTAGTTACAAAAAATTATTTTCTAAATCAGTCAAAAGGTAAAGATCCCTGTGCATATAATACAAGTGTGCATCTAATATGAGTGTGCATCTAATATGAGCATGTATCTAATATGAGTGTGCATTTAATAAGACTGTGCATCTTTTATGCTATTAAATATATCATCAAAAAAATAGAGTATGGTTATAGACCACCACCCAACAACAAGACAGCAGCAACTTACTCGTCTTTGATTTTATCTTTACTCTTGTGGATCTGCTCTTTGTGCCGCTTTGCCTTCGGCCGTTCCCTGCTTCGGCTGCGATGTCGTTCCTTGCTGCGACTTCTGTTTCGACGCCTTTCACGATTGCGACTGTCCTGCCTGCAAATGACAATGACTCAGCCATCAGATGTCTCCCCACCAATCATACACAACAGGAGGCTTTTACACACACACATATATTTTTAAATAGTATATATATATATAAAAATAATAATAATGAAATTATTGTATACAGTACTCAGGTGCACCACAACTTGTCAGAATGTGCATATAGAGTATATGCAGTAATGTACAAATGTCTGGAAAGCGAACAATGTATGAGTCAGATACATGCTTGTGTGTATAATATATATATATATATATATATATATATATATATATAATATATATATATATATATAATATATATATTATATATATATATTATATTGACTGAATAACTAAATAGCGTTTTGTTTCTAATTTATACATATATATATAATATATTGTGAATTTTGATTTAGTGTGCTAAATTGAAATTTTTTCCCTGTTAGCTTGGAATTATTACATTCCCTAACTATTAATAATATTAATATATATATATATATATATACATATATCATATATATATGTGTGTATGTATATATAATCATCATTTAACATTCACTTTTCTATGCTTTGCATAGGTTAAGCAGAATTTATTGCGAGAACCAGATGCCCTTCCAGTTACTAAAATTCACCCATTTCCAAACAAAGTAATATATCCCCATGGATGGACATGTTTATTATGGAAGACAGGAAACAATGTCGCTCGCACAATGATAATGATGCTCATTTATAACCGTCACGTTATGTCTAAACTAGAATGCACATACACACATACATAGATATAAGATTCTTTACAACATATCCACACACAAACACATGTGCACTGACATTACTTTATACGTGTCACCAACAATTGCATTGATATGCATTTCTCATAATTAACTTTAAACTCATTTCTTTCTATGAAGTGAAAAAGCAATCCAGGAACGATTATGTGAAGCTAGTTTAGTCATTCTTCAGAGATAATCTTATGATATGGTGACAGGGTTTATTTACATAGAGAGGTGAAAGAAATGCTCATTAAACTAAATATCTATTTACCCTATTACTTTAGTTAATGAATATATATATATATATATATATATATATATACATACGAAGACCAGGAACTACAAGCCAATTAGTGCATTCTTAAGATAAACGCATTGGTCAGTGGTTCGATAGCTATCACGACTCTAGGGGCCTAATATTAATGTATATATATTGTCTGATTATGTAGAGACCCTTGTGTACTACTTTGCCTAGGGGCCTATAGTACAGTTAAAGGACCCTGAGGTCAATGTTTGTATGCAGTAGGTCGAACTGGTAGAAATAATAACCAAACTCCCTCAAATCAACTTTACCGGCTTGACAAGCGAAGGACGTGCTACCCTTAGACATATGATTGAAAATAAAATACTGGGTAGTCATAATTTGGAACGTCATTGATCACATAGGTCTCTTTTCTTAGAGTTGGCCTGGAGCTAAGTAATAATATAGAGCATGATGACTCTACGCTGGACGGCAATCTAACTAAGATATCAACAATGTATCATTGTGGACGGCAATAACTAAGATATCAACAATGTATCATAACAGCTCCGTAACTCACTCACCTGTCTCTACTTCGTGATCGATGTTTGGATTTTTCTTTGCTATGATGCCGTCTTTCGTGATCTTTCGACTTCGATCGCTCTAGTTTCGGAGACTTGGAAACCGCAGCAGTCGTTTTGTCTTTCTTGCGATCGAAACCCAGATCCTCTTTGTCAGAAGAGTTGCCATGCCTTTCTACCCTTTTATCGTGATCATCCATTATGCTGACGTGAAATGGAATGATACTTGACGTGAATCAGGACCGAAGTTAACTTACCCAGAGTGACATAAAAACTGTGTGTATATATAATAGAGAGAAAGAGAGAAGGACCTTATATTTCTGATAAATAAAATGTATCAAGAAAGATATTTCCGTCTGATAAAAATATGGAGTGAAACTGACTGATAGATGAAAATTAGAGAGGACACATATGAATTACGGATGGAATACTATGAATAAAGTACAGCTAAGATATCCAGTCAAACTGAATTGTCAGCCAAATTATGTCTGTTTTGTTGTAGAAATAAATTCAAAAACATTTAAGAAATGAAATTAGCTGCCATCTTGGTAACAAATACTAGTCACGTGACATAAGTTATACAGAGAAAATGGGAGGGAAATTGAAAAGAGTTACTCAATCTAAGGGAGAGAATTTAGTTGTTACTCTTGTATAACCACGTGTCGGCCCTTAGTTGGGTTCACGTCTGAAAAAAGGAAGAATGGTTTCGTTTTAGTTAGCATTGGCTTGTTTGGCGGGTGCAGAAGAATAGCTTTTGTGATGCAGTGATGCAGCCAGTTTGTTTGTCGTATGGTTCTGATGTATTTAAGAATTTTTTCGTTGTTATTTAGTATGGAAAGGTGTGATTCTATCAGATTGTTTATAGTTTTTGTTCTAACCATGTGTTGTTACGTTGTTGTTCTTTAAAATAGAAAGGTGTACTTAGAGGGAGATTTGGTGGTGGCTTTCAAGCTGGTCGCGCGACCATGTAGAGTCCCCTTTCTAGGGGTAAAGAAGAAACTGAAATTACTCTTTTTGTTTTTCAAATAACTCAAATATAAGAATAATTAACAATAATCATTGCCTGACGACCTTCGCTCCTTCACATCGTACCAGAGGGATGAATGTATCTCTGAGGAAAAAAAGAAAAATACTATTTTGGTATGGAAATAATGAAATACTTCGACAGTTTGCAACACGACTTACACATAAACCCTGTTTAATTGTTTTGCTTTATTAATGTTTAATTTTGGCTCTTGAATGGTCCGATGGGTACCGTTTGAAAAAGATATTGAAGCATGACATTTTATAATAATAATGATAATAATGAAATTATTGTATACAGTGCTCAGGTGCACCACAACTTGTCAAAAGTGCGTATAAAGCATGTTGCTGTTTAGCCTTAATCCTGCTTGATCCAGCAGAATTATGATTTGAAACTTTCTAGCCGTCATCATTCCGTTTAGGCAAGTGTGTGTAATTTTATAATATATTTTTCTCAAAAAGGAATTAAATATAGCCCAATGTGGATCTTGTTCAATTTCTTCCAACCACTTGACGTTTTTCAAATTTTTACAAGATTATTTTCAAAAAATTTAGTCCTGATGTAATTTTTCATGCTAATGAAAATCGCTTTCATTTTTGTTTCTAGAAATTATTAATAAAGAAGCTACGAGCCTTTAATGTTATTGATTTTTCTACAATTCCTCATCCTTTTGAAGATTTACTACAAAATCTTGTAAAGAATATTTATTGACCTAAAGAGGTACGCGCAATCTTCACTTTTGAATACATCACCATTTCTAATGAATTAACAAAAAAAATTTAAAACAAGTTATAAAATGCAAACTACAGAAGAAATACCAACATAAAAATATCTTCTTAATAAAAATCGGTTTAAAAAAAAAGCTCTGCCCTGGGTGAGGCTCGAACTCACAACCTCCGCATATCTCCCGACTTGTGACTAACACAAGGAAGGTACTGTCTATAAGTACGGCGCGCTAACCGATTGTGCCACCGGGGCAGGCGCAGCCAAATCAAAAATTTAAGTCAATGAATGACCAACTAATTAATCTGTTGATATATATATATATATATATAAATATTATTGTCTACTTTTACTGATAATGTCATCAGATCTCGTAAGTCCAGAAATGAGGAAGTGAGAGCGAAAGACAAACAGACGGAGAAAAGGTGTGGGCGTACATGTATGAGTGCGTGTTCGCTTGTAAGGGAGACAACTGGGTTTTGCTTTATTTAGTAAATGTGGTGAACCAATGACTCGATGTTCTATGCGTCCAGTTGCGTGCTCCTCCACCCCACCCCATCACTACCACCACCAATTTTTCATAAAACTTTCAACAAATATGTCTTGGATGGAGGTCAATATACAGTTTGAAACCCTTTAACGAAAAAAAAAAAAACAGCGTGCTAAGTGTAAAAAAATGTGTAGAAAATGAATATGAAAAAAATTGCGCAAACGAATGGGGTGAGGGAGAGGACTTGCGGAAAATTTACAAGATCCGATTTTTCCCACATAACTTTCAGGAAAATGGATATATAGGAGTGGCTGTGTGGTAAGTAGCTTGCTAAACAACCACATGGTTCCGGGTTCAGTCCCACTGCGTGGCATCTTGAGCAAGTGTCTTCTGCTATAGCCCCGGGCCGACCAATGCCTTGTGAGTGGATTTGGTAGACGGAAACTGAAAGAAGCCTGTCGTATATATGTATATGTATATGTGTGTCTGTGTTTGTCCCTCTAGCATTGCTTGATAACCGATGCTGGTGTGTTTACGTTCCCGTAACTTAGCGGTTCGGCAAAAGAGACCGATAGAATAAGTACTGGGCTTACAAAGAATAAGTCCCGGGGTCGATTTGCTCGACTAAAGGCGGTGCTCCAGCATGGCCGCAGTCAAATGACTGAAACAAGTAAAAGAGTAAAGAGTAATATATTAATGGAATTTTATAGGAACAACTTTCAAGCAGCATAGAGTGCGATTATAAAGAAATTTGTGGGGAAAATATTTTCCCGAAGGGGTGGGAGATGATTGTCGGAAAGTTCACACAATCCGTTTTTTTTTTCCCTCATAACTTTCAGAATCTAGTTTAACGCTCGGTTACCAAGACGAAAAAAACAATCCAATAGGTGTAAAAAAAAAATAAATAAATAAAAAAGTAGAAATCGAATATGAAAAAAAAATTGCGCAAACGAATGGGAGGTAGCCAAGTTATACCTCCCTCTCTCGAATCGTTGCCATCAAATAATTACCAACCAGACGAAACTATGTACATGTATGTTTGCACGAATTTTTGTTTTCATATCCGTTTTCTACATGTTTTTTTTTACACCTATTAGACTCGGTTTTTTTTTGTTTGTTTTTTTTTTCATTTTGGTGACCGGGCGTTAAACTAGATCCCGAAAGTTATGAGGGATAAAAAAAAATGGATCGTGTGAATTTTCCGACAGTCCTCTCCTCACCCTTCGGAAAAACATTTCCCCCACAAATTTCTTTACAATCGTAATCTATGCTGTTTGAAAGGCGTTTCTGTAAAATCTCACTAAAAGATATCCACTTTCCTGAAAGTATTGAGGGGAAAAAAACAGATCGCGTGAATTTTCCGATTGTCCTCTCTCCACCCCTTCGGGAAAACATTTTCCCCACAAACTTCTTTATCATCGTAATTTGTGCCATTTGAACGGTATTTCTATAAAATTTCATTAATATATATCTATTTTCCTGAAAGTTGTCAGGGGAAAATCGAATCTTGTGAATTTTCCGAAAGTCTTCTCCCCACCACTACCCGTTCGTTTGCGCAATTTGATTTTCTCATATTAGTTTTCTACACATTTTTTTACATCTTGTAGGCTGGGTTTTTTTTTTCTTTCTTTCGTTAACGGGTCTCAAACTGTATATTGCCTCGGATGGGAGCAGCAGGTAATTGACACAACTCATCAAAACATATGAGGAAACAAAGTTGAAATATGTGTAATTTATCCACTCCACCTCCTCGTTTTTTCACATCAAATCTCGACATATTCGTAATTTACACAATCTAAACGAATTTGTAGAAAATTTTATTTATTTATTTATTTATTTATTTTTTTAGAAAGTTATGACGAAATAAAATGGGGTACTTCTCCGCCCCTCCGAAAAAAACGTTTTTGCAATAAATTCCGATACAACTTTTATCTAAAAGGTACTTCTGGAAAATTTCATTAGAAAGCATATAATTTTCAGAAAGTTATGAGGAAAACAAAGTCGGCGGGGTAGCATTTATTTGTGGTTATTCCGTGCATATAATAGTCACTGAGTAACGGAATACTGTAAGTTGCTGGGATTATAACTCATTGACGTATAGTGGTTTCGTGCCATTTCAGCTGAAACACTCTAGACCAGTGGTTTTCAACCAGGGTTCCGCCAGTACAGTTCAGGGGTTCCGCAAGAAGTTACAAAACTGCTAAAATCGGCAGTAATTTTTAATACTCCTGTGCAGATATGTGTGCATAAGACTATTAAATTATTGCACAGGGTTTCCTCGAGCCAGTGGAATGTTTCCTTGGGGTTCCGCTCCAGCAAAACGTTTGAAAAGCACTGCTCTAGACTCTCTCATCTCTCTTCTCTTCTCGTGCCCCTAGTCACTCCAAATATTCGGCTTCCCTATCACCGATGATCTTTCTTGGCAAAAGCACAACCTTAACGTAGCCAGAACCCCATCTCAAAGACTGGCCCTTGTCTTCAAGACATAAAGTACTTCAATTCCCAACGATTGCTGACAATGAGGCCTATACTGCTCCCACATCTGGAATGGTGTTGCCATGTATACAGACATCTTGGGTTGCATCCAAAGAAGGCCTGCTGGAGCAGGTGACATTATCTACCAATATTTAATTCAATGAAATGTCAATAAAAATATCATGTGTACACCGTGATGTAGAATATGAAATGCTGGGGGGTAATATCAACGCGGTTTTAATTCTTGATGAAAGACATTATCGCACAACTAAGTGTTCGAGTAGTTATGTACGGACCGACAATGCAGTTTATGTTGTCAGACAAAAAGTATTTTCAAACAATTGGAATAATTTCAGTAATGAAAAATGAAAACGTTCTATCATCCGTCACTTTAACGATAAAATACAGTATTTGTAGGACTTTCAGAAATCCTTGATTGAATTAAATATGGAATGACGCAGTTGTCTGTCTGCCCTGGTGGCACAATCGGTTAGCGCGCCGTACTTATAGACAGTACACTCCCTGTGTTATTCAGGAGGGATGCGGAGGTTGTGAGTTCGAGCCTCACCCAGGGCAGTATTATTTTTTTTTCCATTTATTTATTATAGATTATTAATTACATGCAAGGCTTTATAAGGTTGTTATTACAAAGTGCATGATATTAATATTGTATTTATATTTCAATTTCTGCTTATTTCGCTTGACGTTTTATTCTCACCTATTACTTTATCCACCCACCAACCACTTTACCCATCTTCCATCCGTCATTTCATCGACCCACCCATCATTTTGTCCAACTCACCAAATTATAACCTCACTGATAACTTTTACTAAGTATCAATAACTTCGTCCACCCACTTTCACACAATCCTACAACCAACAATTCCACACCCACCCCTTCCCATCATTCTGTCCAGCCTATCTAATCACCCCCGTTATTCTACTCGCAACAGTTCCGGGTTAAGAAAACCAAGGGTAAGAACTCCCCAGATCAAATCGATTAAAAAACTCCAATGAAGTAGGGAGTGAGTGTGATCATTAATAGCTTCCAAGACAACTCCAGTTATGTTTCGGTCATATTATGCCTCGTCCGTGAATCATAGTCTAACAATTTTCAAATGTTTTTGTAGATAATGAAGAACGTTTACATTCTCAACCCATGTCATAAAATTTTATCTTGGGCGAGGATTCACAGGTGAATAAGAGAATAAGAAGACTCCAGTCGATCTAATTGTATAAAACTCATAGAGCTATACGGATGGTCACTAAGGAAAAAGAAAGCTTCAAGGCGTCAGAGAAAGTAACCTGAAATTGTCACTGTAACTAGTAGAGATTTGGACTCAGAACGTAAAGAGTCAGAAGAAATGCGGTTAAGCATTTTTGTCTCATTCGCTAACGATTCTGCCAACTGGCCGTCTTAAGCTTATCAGCTATAATTCTTTCTACTCTAGGTACAACACCTGTAATTTTGGGAGAGGGTGTTAGTTGATTACATCAACCACCAGTGCTTAACTGGTACTTAATTTATCGAGCCCGAAAGGATAAAAAGCAAAATTGACCTCGGCGGAATTTGAACTCAGAACGTAAAGATTATCCGCTATATATCAGTGTTTAATTAATTATTAGCAACAGCAGTATTGAAATGAAAAGGTGATCTTTATATTCAACTTAACATGGATGCCTTGTTAGAATATTGCGTTACTAGCCTTGAAAGATCATTTCTTATAGGCGTTTGGTACATAGAAGCATGCGCATAGATCGTAGAAGACGAGAATCGTCTGTTAGGAGGGCCGGAATCCCCATATCATGTGATTTCGGTCTGCTGGACCTCATCAATGGAAAGCGCCGGGCACCACATTCCAGTCAAATATCGCTTCTGCGATGTATAGAATACTAACATCTTTTCAAACACTGATGTCGCAAATAGCGTGATATGGAAATTCCGGAACCCATGACTGCTACGACACGTGTGTATGTCTGTTTATAATAAATAAATGGAAAAAAAAATAATACTGCCCTGGGTGAGGTTCGAACTCACAACCTCCGCATCCCTCCTGAATAACACAGGGAGTGTACTGTCTATAAGTACGGCGCGCTAACCGATTGTGCCACCAGGGCAGGCAGACATCTGCGTCATTCCATATTTAATTCAATCAAGGATTTTCGAAAGTTCTGCAAATACTGTATTTTATTGTTAAAGTGACGGATGATAGAACGTTTTCATTTTTCATTACTGAAATGATTCCAATGAAGACAGCCAGCCGAGAGGATTGTAAGCACGATTGACAGAATGCTTAGCGGCATTTCGCCTGTCTTTGCGCTCTAGGTTCAAATATTTCACCGAGATCGACTTTGCCTTTCATCCTTTGGGGGTCGATAAATTAAGTACCAGTTACGTACTGGGGTCGATCTAACCGACTGGCACCTTCTCCAAAACTTTCGGGTCTTGTGCCTAGAGTAGAGAAGAATATACAAGGTTGGCCAAAAGTCACCTGACAGTTAATAAGAGAGGATCTCTCAAGACCAATAACGCAGTATTCGGTCTTCAAAGTTTGATACATAGACCACCTTTTAGTGTTTAACACTTAATGTTAAAAACATTTTAATGTTTAATATTTCATGTTATAGTATATCAGTGTTTTATCAGATGTACTAGAAGATAAACTCGTGTTTATCGTTATTTTAGTGTGTGTGTGTTAAGTAATAAAGTAATAATACTGCAGACCGATACTTTGTATGATATATTTCCTTAATTTTGATTTTAATGGGAAAATGTGTGAAGTCTTACGATAACTGCAATTTAAAAAAAATTAAAATACCGTTGCCCCGGGTGAGGCTCGAACTCACAACCTCCGCATATCTCCCGACTTGTGAGTTAACACAAGGAAGGTACTGTCTATAAGTACGGCGCGCTAACCGATTGTGCTACCGGGGCAGACATCAACAGCTGTCAATATTTAGTTCAATGAAGACAGCCAGCCGAGAGGATTGTAAGCACGATTGACAGAATGCTTAGCGGCATTTCGCCTGTCTTTGCGCTCTGGGTTCAAATATTTCACCGAGATCGACTTTGCCTTTCATCCTTTGGGGGGGGGGAGGTCGATAAATTAAGTACCAGTTACGTACTGGGGTCGATCTAACCGACTGGCACCTTCTCCAAAACTTTCGGGTCTTGTGCCTAGAGTAGAGAAGAATATACAAGGTTGGCCAAAAGTCACCTGACAGTTAATCTAAACCCATTTAATTCTAAGATTGAAACAAAAAATTATTTTGTATGAGACTTCGCTGAGATGGACAAATGTTGAAGAAGAAAAAAACGTTGATTTTAACTCACAGCATTCAATTATTAAACATTCATAATTGGAATGAATAGATAAAATTGAATATTAAGTATTTATGGAATTTTGATTTACTGTCGGGTGACTTTTGGCCAACCCTGTAAAAGAGAGAGAGAGAGAGAGAGAGAGGAGAGAGAGAGAGAGAGAGAGAGAGAAAGGCGGCGAGCTGGACGCCGGGCGAAATGCGTAGCCGTATTTCGTCTGCCGTTACGTTCTGAGTTCAAATTCCGCCGAGGTCGACTTTGCCTTCCATCCTTTCGGGGTCGATTAAATAAGTACCAGTTACGCACTGAGGTCGATAAAATCGACTTAATCCGTGTGTCTGTCCTTGTTTGTCCCCTCTGTGTTTAGCCCCTTGTGGGTAGTAAAGAAATAGGTATTTCGTCTGCCGCTACGTTCTGAGTTCAAATTCCGCCGAGGTCGACTTTGCCTTTCATCCTTTCGGGGTCGATTAAAATAAGTACCAGTTACGCCCTGGGGTCGATATAATCAACTTAATCCGTTTGTCTGTCCTCTCTGTGTTTAGCCCATTGTGGGTAGTAAAGAAATAGGTATTTTGTCTATCTTTACGTTTTGAGTTCAAATTCCGCCGAGGTCGACTTTACCTTTCATCTTTTCGGGGTCGATAAATTAAGTACCAGTTGCGTACTGAGGTCGATCTAATCGACTGGCCCCCTCCCCCAAAATTTCCCGCCTTGTGCCTAGAATAGAAAAGAATATTTAATTCAATGAATATGATCGACTTACTTTGTCCCACGATTTTGCTGGCTTTCTTTCAAAATTTGAAGCCAATTATCCGAAAATTTCATTTACAATTACGTACTCTTTTACTCCTTACTCTTTTACTTGTTTCAGTCATTTGACTGCGGCCATGCTGGAGCACCGCCTTTAGTCGAGCAAATCGACCCCAGGACTTATTCTTTTGTGAGCCTATTACTTATTCTATTGGTCTCTTTTGCCGAACTGCCAAGTTACGGGGGGCGTAAACACACCAGCATCGGTTGTCAAGCGATGTTGGGGAGACAAACTTATACATACATATATATATACATATATACGACGGGCTTCTTTCAGTTTCCGTCTACCAAATCCACTCACAAAGCTTTGGTCGGCCCGAGGCTTTTAGTTGAAGACACTTGCCCAAGGTGCCACGCAGTGGGATTGAACCCAGAACCGTGTGGTTGGTAAGCAAGCTACTTACCACACAGCAACTCCTGCGCCTGGGTGAGGCTCGAACTCAGAACCTCCGCATACCTCCCGACTTGTGACTGGAGGGTATGCGGAGGAAGGTACTGTCTATAAGTACTGACACAATGAAGGTAATGTCTATAGGTACGGCGCGCTAACCGATTGTGCCACCGGAGCATGTACTTTTTTACAATTAAAATTGGGGGATTTTTCATAATTTTCGGTCAATTATTGAATTAAATATTGGTTGGAAATTTTCGCCAGTGCATAATTGATACTTAATTTATCGACTCTAAATAGATGAAAGGCAATGTCGACCTGGGCCAGAACGTAACAGCAGAAGAAATGCCGCTGAGCATTCTGTCCAGCGTGCAAACGATCCTGTCAGCTTGCTGTCTTCTTCATTGAATTAAGTATCCTTTTCTACTCTAGGCACAAGGTCCGAACTTTTGGGGGAGGGAGCCAGTCGATTAGATCGACCCCAGTACGCAACTAGCACTTAATTTGTTGACTCCGAAAGGATGAAAGGCAAAGTCGACCTCGGCGGAATTTGAACTCAGAATGTAGCGGCAGACGAAATACCAATTTCTTTACTACCCACAAGGGGCTAAACACAGAGGGGACAAACAAGGTCAGACAAGCGGATTAAGTCGATTACATCGACTCCAGTGCGTAACTGGTACTTAATTTATCGACCCCGAAAGGATGAAAGGCAAAGTCGACTTCGGCGGAATTTGAACTCAGAACGTAGCGGCAGATAAAATACCGCTTAGCATTTCGCTTGGCGCACTAACGATTTAACCAGCTCGCCGCCTTTGGTTTTTTTGGGGGTTTTTTTACAGGGTTGGCCAAAAATCACCTGACAGTAAATCAAAATTCCATAAATACTTAATATTCAATTTTATTTATTCATTCGAATTATAAATGTTTAATAATTGAATGCTGTGAGTTAATAATCACCGTTTTCTTTTTTTATTTTTTCAACTGGCACTTATTTTATTCACCCCGAAAAGGTGAAAGGCAAAATAGACCTCAGTGTCATTTGAACTTAGAACTTAAAGACGAAAGAAATGCCGCTAAGCATTTTGCCCGGCGCGGTAACGATTCTGCCAACTTTTTTTACGATAATTACGATTACAAAAAAAAAAAAAAAAAAAAAACTACTGCCCCGGGTGAGGCTCGAACTCACAACCTCCGCATTTCTTCAGACCTGTGAATTAACACAAGGAAGGTACTGTCTATAAGTACGGCGCGCTAACCGATTGTGCTACCGGGGCAGATAGTACTGCTTGTTAATATTTAATTCATTGAACGACTGAGAAAAATCATGTAAATATTTATATCGTAATCTTGAAGTGGTTTGTCATGTCCGTCGTGTGAAATATGAAATTATGAGACGATGGTGGAAATATCGCAACATGGGCGGAGGTAAAGGACATGGACCGCACCGCACCCCACTTCAGTTTTTTTTTTTTTTTTTTGTGGGGGTGGGGGTCTACAGAAATCCGTCTTTTTAACTGCGGTGATTCCGAAACTGCAAAAAAAAAAATTCGGCATTTCAATATTTTAACTCCCCACCCTGCTCCGCTCCCCAATTTTTCACTTTTTTAAGAATTGTTTTTTGGAGTGGGGTTCGAAATACGGAGATTATGATTCTGAAAGTTAAAAAAATTTGTAAAATTTGCATTTTTCAAAAATAAATAAATAAATAAACACACACACCCCTCCACTCCGCCAGCGCATTTGTGAGAAAATGAACGTGGTTGAGGGTCTTTTGGAATTAATAGAGGTCTTTAAAAATTAGTTTTTCTGCGCACGCACACACACACACACGACAACAAAATGATATTTTTGAGATATTTTTTTCTTTTTTAGTAATTCGTATTTAGAAAGTGGATCTTCGGGTTGACTGTTGTTTCTAGCTTGTCGGACTTTCCGGTGGGCGCGTACTTAAAAATTAAAGATTTTGAAAACCCCCCAAAACACGTTTCCAAAATGTTCATTTTCTCCCTCTCCATCCCTCTGGCAAAGAAAAAAAAAGTGGGTGAGGGAAATTAAAAGTCTGAAAAAAAAATGATTCGTCATTTAGCTGCTGTTTCTAGCATGTCGAATTTTCTGTTTAGATACTTTTAACGTCTGCTATTTTAGTAGGTGATTATTATTATTATTATTATTATTATTATTATTATTATTATATTATTATTATTATTATTTTACTCTTTTACTTGTTTCAGTCATTTGACTGTTGCCCTGCTGGAGCACCACCTTTAGTCAAGCAAATTAACCCCAAGACTTATTCTGTGGATGCCTAGTACTTATTCTATTGGTTCTCTTTTTGTCGAACCGCTTGGTTACGGGGACGTAAACACACCAGCATCGGTTGTCAAGCGATGTTGGGGGCGGGGCAAACACAGACACACAAACACACACCCGTATATATATACATATACATATATACGACGAGCTTCCTTCAGTTTCCGTCTACCAAATCCACTCACAAGGCTTTGGTCGGCCCGAGGCTATAGTAGAAGACACTTGCCCAAGGTGCCACGCAGTGGGACTGAACCCGGAACCATGTGGTTCGTAAGCACAATATTATTATTATTTAGAAAAATTGAAATTTTACAATTTTTTTTTCAGAATCAAAATCTCCGTATTGTTCTCCGTATTTCGCCAAAAAATATTTCTAAAAAATTTGAAAAATTGGGGAGTGGAGTGGGGTAGAGGGTGGATTAAAATTTTGAAATGCCGATTTTTTTCATTTGCTTTTTTTCATTTGCAGATTCGGAATCTCTGCAGTCGAAAAGATGGGTTTCTGTAGAACCACCCTACCCCCACCAAAAAAATAATAACCGAAGGGGGATGCGGACCATGTCCTTTACGTCTGCCATTGGATGTAATTGAAAACTTAAATGGCGACAACGTTTTTATCCTATAAATTTTGAAAAACTAACATTATAAAAGAAGTGCATTAACTTTAATTAAAATCAGTGCTGATTGAGCGGGTCTCTCTTTTTATTTTAGCTTAAACTGGTTTCAATAATTGAACTGCGGCCATGTTGGGGCATCGCCTTGAAGAGTTTTAGTCGAACAAAACACACACACTGCTTATTTATTTATTTATTTATTTATTTTATTTCTGGTGCTTATTCTGTCGGTTACTTTTGCTGAACCGCTAAGTAACGGAGACATAAACAAACCAGCTCTGTTTGTGAAGCGGTGATGGAAAACGATTGCAAGTATAAAGACATATGCACTCATACATAGACGTACAAAAGCGTGCACGCAGAGAGAGAGAAGGCGAAAGAGAGATGGTGGTTTTGGTTTCTGCAACGGTCGTGCGTTGTGTCATTAAACAAAACATTCTATTTCACGTGACTCCACTCAGCTCTAAAATGAGTTCAAACGATAGCATTGTTTTCGATGATATATCTATTCTTCTGGATCTTTATGTAAGCAAGCACACCCCAAGCAAAAATCAGTCAGTCACATCGTGACGACTCAACGAGGTCTGGCTGACCAACCTTGGTCAGAGGGAGAAATGAAGTAGCTATATGACACGATCTGTGTCCTTATATTTTCGAACAAGGAAATCTAGCACCCCGACTCAGCTCAAAACAATATCTGTGTATCGCGATTTGGGTGCTAGATTCCCTTGTTCGAAAATATAAGGACACAAATCGTGTCGTATAGCCAGCTGGAAACAATGTCTCCTGGGGCTAAATTACAGCAACATTAGTCCTAAACCAGGACTGCCATGTTATGTTGACAAACAATCTTTACTACAAAGTACTGTTGCTGAATATCTCTCCTTGTGAGATTTACAAATAGTAAGTTTCCAAACCAGAACTGATTGTCAAGCAGTAAAAGAGAAACACACACACACACACACATGAGCACGCATGTATACATACATGCACACACACATATATATGAATGTATATGTGAGTGTGAATGTGTGTGTGTGTACATGTATGAGTATTCAACGGGATTCCGCGCAGTTTCCGTCTTCTAAATTCATTCACAGGGCATTGGTCAGCGCGAAGCTATTGCTACTTCTAACAAGATGTCACACAGTAGGACCGAAACCGTAACTATGTGGTTGCGAACTTCTTAATCATACACCTATGCTTATATAAAGTTTATATAATCATGTTTCTATTTTAAACACTTCTATGTTTTTTTGTTTTTGTTTTTGTTTGTTTTTTTTGGTGGGGGGTCTCTTTCTAAGCACTAGGTCTGAAAATGTTTCAGAGCGGAGATAAGTTGAGTACATGGACTCAAGTATTCAACTGGTACATATTGGATCGACTCAGAAAGAAAGAAAGGCAAAGTTCACCTCGCTGGAATTTGAACTCAGAACGTAGCGACGGGCAAAATCCCGCTAACGATTCCTTTCTACTCTAGGCACAAAGGTCCGAAATTTTGGGGGAGCGAGCCAGTCGATTAGATCGACCTCAGTATGCAACTGGTACTTAATTTATTGACCCCGAAAGGAACTCAGAACGTAAGACAGACGAAATACCGCTAAGCATTTCGCCCAGCGTGCTAAGGTTTCTGCCATCTCGCCGCCTTCAAACCAACTCTACTTTAAAAGGAAAATAATGTTACTTTAATGGGGAAAAAAGTGTTGAGTTAGTCGACCATTTCAGAGACCAAAAGTCTTGGCACTCAACTTTTACAATTCTTCTTGTCTTTCACACAAACGCACACACATTTACCATGATGCTGCTGTTGCACAAATCGAATTATTTGCTCTCCTTTATTCACCAGAAACTAGTCTCTCCTCCTTTACGCATCCATGACCGACATGCGGACACTCCAAGCACCCTTGATTTCTTTCTCATTTGTAAACACTTCATCATCCCAGTGGCGTAACTAGAGTGTGTGCTATCGGGTTCAGTCCTTGAATGTGCCACATGGTTTATACAGCAGACCCAAAAGTGTCGTCCCATTAAAAGCGTCACCGAGGGCTGATCGCTTCTCCTTCTAGCTACGCTACTGCTTCTTCCCCTCCATGACCATTTTTGCTTCTACTAGGTTTTGACCATTGCCTTATTTTGACACGATACCACCCATCCACATAGTATGCAACCCTTTCCTTAGCCATATTGTTCCCATGTGGAATCTCGAGTCAGCTGAATGGTTGGAACTCCAACAGTTTTATGATTTTCCTAGCATTGGATTTTTGTATCCTGGCCCATTAGAAAGATCTGAAACATAATTACATTCTTATGCGTATCCTTCCACATCCCACGCAGCCAAAACTCATAACCTCAAATATCCCCTGCCCCAAAATTACCAACAATAGCTTTTATCCATTTATTACAAACACCTGCATGATCATCACTCGAAGCACGTAACATACGATTACAAAAAAAAAAGAAAGGAAAAAACTACTGCCCCGGGTGAGGCTCGAACTCACAACCTCCGCATTTCTTCAGACCTGTGAATTAACACAAGGAAGGTACTGTCTATAAGTACGGCGCGCTAACCGATTGTGCTACCGGGGCAGATAGTACTGCTTGTTAATATTTAATTCAATGAACGACTGAGAAAAATCATGTAAATATTTATATCGTAATCTTGAAGTGGTTTGTCATGTCCGTCGTGTGAAATATGAAATTATGAGACGATGGCGGAAATATCGCAGCATGGATGGGCGGAGGTAAAGGACATGGACCGCACCCCACTTCAGTTTTTATTTGGGGGGGGGGGTCTACAGAAATCCGTCTTTTTAACTGCGGTGATCTTGAAAGTTCGCACATCCTGAAAGTTCTCCCATCTCCCAAACTACAGCCAATTATTTGTGCTCATGAGAAACTCTATCAACTCTACAGTATCCTCCTTTCTGCAATTTTGCAACCACGAATTTTCTCTCCACCGAATCGTACTTCGGTGGAGAAAGCCTCTCCATGTGCTGCGCATGTCAGACAAAGTTCCTCCAAAACTATTTCTCTCAAATCCAGCAAGTTTACCACCACGTGCACATTATACGTCTTCGTGCGAAAGTATCTTCGATTGCTCTAAACTAAGGAACCATTAAAATGCTGACAGTGCCTATTAGGTTAACATTCAAATACTGCGATCCAGAGCTAGCTTCTACCGTCTCCAAATCCTTCAGTCTTTCTGTACGGAGTCCTGTTCCGATGTTTAAATAACACGGTGCGTTGCATTCCTAAGAAGGGCAACTTCTTTGACTCCGCCAGTTGTTGACCCTAATGCTCTCATTTTGAAAGGTGATTGAGACAGCCATTAAAAATAAGTTTTTTCAATATCTAGAATCTCTTTCATTCCTTAATGACCACCAACATAGCTTTCACAAAATCAGATGCACGGGAGTCACCTATTCTGTCACTCAGCAGTGAACCCTTGCTCAACATAAAATTTGGTGCCAACTAATTTGTTGCATTTGGCAGCAGTAAAACATACGACAGTGCCTGGCATGCGAATCCGTTAACAGTTTATCAATGGATTCCGTTCGTTTCTCATTTCTTAGATTGGACACTTACAATCTAATCACACCATTGTGACATGTACTTGACGGAGGGCTCTCTGGACCATATGAATGCTTTATCAACCATTAGTGTACTTATGTGTTCCCCAACATTCTTCCATCTGTATATCAACGACCTACTGTTGTCTTATCCAACATCACCACACACTTCTATGAAAGTACTTATCCACCCATCTTACTTCCATATTTCTTTAACATGGGAACAAAACACCACAATTATGCCAAACCAGTACCGAATCCATGAACAAAACATGAAAAACATTTCTTGAAGTTACGTCAAATCTTGTGTCCTTCACTATTTTTCGACTTTTATCAAGACAGCGGAGTACGGTTTGAGAGAAATTTGGTTGCTATTTGTTGTAGGTCGAGCACCTCATAGAAGCTCTTTCGTCTAGCTTAGTCCTGCCCATGTTCTTCTTGCGCATCAATTTGGGGTTGATCTCCCTAATTTCGGGAGGTACAAAGTTCACGGAACACGGACCTTTCACGGACTCTTCTTCTAGTTCAGACTATTTAATAAATAAACAGCATTTTCTACAATTATGTGTTTCCTAAACTGATATCAAGAATTCTGGTTTTGGGTATTGAAAAGATTGATTAAAAAAAGAATATAGCTATAACTTTTTTCAGGCGCAGGAGTGGTTGTGTGGTAAGTAGCTTGCTAACCAACCACATGGTTCCAGGTTCAGCTCCACTGCGTGGCACTTTGGGCAAGCGTCTTCTACTATAACCTCGGGCCGACCAAAGCCTTGTGAGTGAACTTGGTAGACGGAAACTGAAAGAAGCCCGTCGTGTATATACAGTAAATCCTCGAGTATAGTCCGCCCTTGAGTATAATACGCAGGGGATTTTTAGGGTGCTGTACCTCTGAAAAACCTAAACCTTGTGTATAATACGCACCCCTTCTCTAACTTGAGTCAAGGAGGTCTATATAACAACCTTGGTTTGAAAAAATGTATACGGTAACGTCCTTTATTATTATTGTATATATAACATAATGCAAACGTGTAGCTTTTTTGTGCATTTTGTTTGCAGAAAATAAAGAAATAACAGAAATAACGTTTAATAAATGTTGCTTATTGCAAGTTAGGGATGATTCTTTTATGACTTTATTGCTTTCAGGCTTAGCTTAAGGTATTCTAATGCTCGATATCACAAAATGCGTCTGAATAAACATTGCCAGACAGCAAATAGAGACTCAGACATTGCTTAGAAAATATTTTTCATTTTTAACCTCGTATATAGTACGCACTAAGGATTTTGACCTTTAAATTTTGGGAAAAAGTGCGGATTATATTCGAGGATTTACGGTGTGTGTGTGCGTGTGCGCACGCTTGTGTATGTGTCCCCCAACATCGCTTGACGTCGATGCTGGTGTGCTTACGTCCCAATAAACTTAGCGGTTCGGCATAAGAGACCGATAGAATAAGAAGGCGGCGAGCTGGCAGAACCGTTAGCACGCCGGGTGAAATGTGTAGCCGTATTTCGTCTGCCGCTACGTTCTGAGTTCAAATTCCGCCGAGGTCGACTTTGCCTTTCATCCTTTCGGGGTCGATTAAATAAGTACCAGTTACGCACTGGGGTCGATGTAATTGACTTAATCCCTTTGTCTGTCCTTGTTTGTCCCCTCTATGTTTAGCCCCCTGTGGGCAATAAAGAAATAGATAGAATAAATACTAGGCGGTGCTCCAACATAGCCGCAGTCAAAATAACTGAAACGAATAAAAGAGAACACTTCGATTAGTGAAATAAAATAATTTCCTTTTTTTATTTATTATTATTTATATTTTATTTCTTATGGGTAAGATGGCACTCAATGTTAAAAGGGCGAATGAAATACTTTCGGCTATTTATTCCATACAGAGTTGATCCCCTTTATAGTAAATTCTCGTAGTTAAATGCCGCCAAATCTCCTTCGAATCTTACTTTAACGTCTTAAATGAAAGGGAAAGCACCACTTATTTGTTTTTGCATTATCTATTATATAGAATCCGTTCTCTCTCTCTCTCTCTCTGTCTCTGTCTGTCTGTGTGTGTGTGTGTGTGTGTGTGTGTGTGTGTGTGTGTGTGTGGTGTGTGTGTGTGTGCGTGCGCGTGCGCGTGCGTGCGTGCGTGCGTGCGTGCGTGTGTGTCTTCTAGGATCTCGGTCATCCTCCATCAGATTGCGCTCAAATTTGATATCTAGATACCGACGGTATCAGGGCGTGTATAAGTCTTGAAAAATTACAAAAATCGATTCCAGGTGAGAATGCGATCGATAAAGCCATGGGAACGTGCATTTCTACGCGCAAGTACATCAGCTGTTGCGATCGATACTATGCGTACGCGTGAAAAATGCCCGTGCAATTTGCGCAAAAAAAAAGCCGGCTGGTTTGAAATAATGCCACAAAATGAAGTATATTTAAGGAACCAAAAATGTAAGATGCAAAAGAAATATTTTCTTCAAACTTGGCATGAAGGAAGGAAAGACTATTTGGTTTCTCAAAAAAAATTTTTTTTTTTTTTGCCTTAACTTCGTTTAATAAAACCAAAAATTTTATTGAAATAAAAGCATGCTTGATTATTTTTTAATGAAAAGAAAACACTGATTGCTTTTTATTCAGCAGATATGATTCAGCACCGTCCATTGGACAGGGAGCGTTTTGCTCGTATATATGATATATATGTAATAATTAAATTATATATTATGCATTTTATCGTATTTTGGGTTAATGTTTACAACTTGACCCGGAAACGAAAATCAGAGAAAAATAGTGCAATGGGTGTAAAAAAAATGTTTAGGAAACGAATAGGAAAAAAAAGATGCGCGCAAAGCAACAGGTGGGGGGAGGACCTGGGAAAATTCACAAATCCGAGTTTTTTTCTCATAACTTTTAGGAAAATGGGGTTTTTTTCAATGAAATTTTATAGAAATACCTTTCAAACGGCATGCATTACGATTATAGAGAAATTTGTGGGGGAAATCTTTTCCAAGGGGGTGGGGAGAGGACTTCGGAAAATTCACAAGATCCGAGTTTTTCCCTTATAACTGGATATATGTGTGTGTATATATATATATATATATATATATATATATATATATGTATGTATGTATGTATGTATGATGTATATAGATGTATGTATATAATATATGTACATATATATATATATATATATATATATATATATATATAGAGAGAGAGAGAGAGAGAGAGAGAGAGAGAGAGTAATAACGAGTGAATGAGAATAACGACGGAAGGGTTTAAAAAGCGTAAAAATAATTGAAAATAAAATGAAACAAAATTGAAGCCAAAACATTAAAAATTATAGAAAGTGGGTAGAAACAAACACTACGTAGTGTAGTAGTTCTACGCTAGGGTATCTGTAGAAAGTTGAATGTGATTTCGGAATATAACGAGGAAAAATTCGGATCTTGGGAATTTTCCGAAAGTCCTCTCCCCACCTCAAGATTTTACCCACAAATTACTTTACAATTGTAATGTATGCCGTTTGAAAGATATTTATATAAAATTTCATTGAAAAATAGAAACCCATTTTCCTAAAAGTTATGAGGGAAAAACTCGGATCTTGTGAATTTTCCGAGGTCCTCTCCCCACTCTCCCGTTGCTATGCGCGTATTTTTTTTTCATATACGTTTCCTGCTATGCGCGCATTTTTTTTTTCGACATACGTTTCCTACACACTTTTTTTACACCTGTTGCACTATTTTTTTCTGATTTTCCTTTCCGGGTCAATTTGTAAACATTAACCGTATTTTGTTATGCCTGTGATTGCATGAAACCAGTCAGTGGTCCAAATATGGTTGGAGACTGCTGTTAGATGACATCATCCAAGATACATTTTACCTGAAAATCATTACAAATAGATTGTCTTTGGTTATAAATCTGTTCAACCGGGGTTAACCTGGAGGTAAAGAATATCAACAACGACTAATATAACATTCACATGAGAGGCGGACGGATTATCAAAATATATTTGACGGACAAATTCTTTGCTGTGTTAAGTTACGTCCCTTTATATTCTTATTTCAAATGCTGCCGCCAGGGTCGACCTTTGACTTTCCGTTCAAGACTAGATGTAATTAAAATACCAGTCAGGTGCTCTTGGGCCATTTTTTTTCGTAATCGACGTATTATAGTTGTCGTTAATGATCAAAACCCAAACATAGTGGCTTTAATTAGATTTAAGATTGGAAAAATTGTTAAAAAGCAATTTCTTTTTCAACTATGACAGTCAACACATATCGTTTGCAAACAATCCAAGTACGAATCTTTATAGGTTAGTTTTGTATATATTTAGTGATGTAACTTTGCGACTACGCGCACTCATACACATATCCATAGATAAGCACATATACATATGCATGTGTATAGGTATGCACGTATACATATGCATACTTACACACATTTACATATGTAACATTTATTGTTGATCAAACATGCCAAAATGAAGTGTTGTTATCATAATAAATAAAACAATTCGAATTTACATGCTGACTGGCCAGCTTTGTATAAACGTCGTCGTCCATCTCCATTTGCTCTCCCTCTCTTTCTTACTCTGACTCTCTTTATATCCTCCCTCAACCTTTAGAGGGCGGAGGACTATTCGATCTTATTTAAATTATTGATATTAATTTTTTTTTATTAAATAACTTAGATAAACCTCAACGTGATTCGTGGAATTTCTGGTAGAAGTCTTATACTTTATTAATTATTTTCCTAATAATCGTCCAATCAGAACCGGTGTTGTAAGTTGCCTCCTTCGAAAAAGGAAGTCAAGTAGGCTAACAAAACAAACACACCCAAGCAAAGCAAAAAAGAGAAATATAACAGAAAAATAATAAACAAAAGGAAAGAAAGAAGAGGAAAAACAAACCATATTACACTCACATCACACAGTTTCATGCATCACTGACGTTTACTGTGTGAGACGGGGGGAAAACAAGATGTATGTTGTAAGACTCATAACATAACTTGACATATTCAGGGATTACATCGTAAAAAGAAGAATAATAATAACAATCAAGGGATTTGAATTGAAAAATTCCGACGGAGACTAAAAACGACGACAGCATCGAGGGGAAAAAATTATATTTATATTTCTTTTAATTGTTATTACCATAAGGAAAGAGAGAAGTACACAAGATGTCGACTTGAACAAGGCAAGGTACATTGGAAAAAAAATATGTCTTCGAAGAGTGGGGTGTCGTCTCCGGCCAGTGGCGACCAGGATTACAACAGAGTTGGTGGCGGTGGCGTGGAAGATGATGACAGCAGGCGACGCAAAAACCCCATACTGCATGTTATTGTGGTGGGGTTTCATCACAAGAAGGGCTGCCAGGTGGGTAAAAAATATATTTGATATATATATATATATATATATATATATATAATGTATATATAGTGTATATTACATATATATATTTCTGCGCATGTGTTATTCGAAGGAAATAAACTTTAGTGACATGTAATGAAACCCTAACCCTGTTCACACCCAAATGTACACACGCATATGCGATTTTGTGTGCATGTATTAAGGATTTTGTGTGTGTGTGTGTGTTAAATTGCAATAAAAAAACAGTTCTGCATTAAACAGACGGATTGTTCAATATCTTTTGTAGAGTACGTTTATTTATCCACTTACAAGAATAGCGTTGACAGTGACATCGAAGTTTCGGTCTGCTTAGCCTTTATCAGTTATATATGTATGTATAATATTGCAAGACAAATCTACGGCGATGTGATGGAGGGTGTAAGAAAGGGTGAAGATATAAGGCGGGACCATAAATAGGCGTGTGTGAAATTCATGTCTTTTTCGAGGGTATTTAATTAGAAGCAAAATAAACCCGGAATTCGATCCCTGTCATGAAATTAATTCTTCTCTATTAATGGATGTCTGTAGTGGTTTGTCTGATAACGATTAAGCATAAATAAGGTCACGAGATGTCAGTAAGAGGCGGTGGTAGGATTGGGTGACATTCATGCATTACTTCAGTGCATTCACGAAGCAACAAGGGAGCTTCTTCAACCTGCTAGAAATAATAGCTAAATCACTCGCCCACCTCGCTTCCCGAAATCACACTACATTAAAAAAAAAAATGGCACATTGTAAAATGATTAAAAAGACGGAATGGCCATGGCTGGTATGTCTTTTGATCATAGATCGTCTACTCGATCAAGACTGGCTTGGGACACGCAATTCAGCAAAGATGTTTTGGTGACAATCTTAGCAAACACCAGAAACTGAACTCAAGATTGCCGACTTGATATATTTAATGATGCTGGTTAACCCTGGGTCAGTCTTGATTGAAAGGCCGGAGATAATCCTGCTGTTTATTTATATATCTAGGATTACATCGTCTCATGTGTCCCTTCTTTTCTAAAAAATTGTGATTTCAGAGCTGCTATTTCTAGGAGGCAAGCTACTGTGTTGAGATTAGCCTGTGATATTTTTAAAAGTGATTTCGAACACAGGCACGAGGTTACAAATTTGGAGGAGTAAATTGTCGATAATATCGATCTAGTATTTAACTGATATTTATATCTCGAATAATTCCAGAATGAAAGACAAAACGGTCCTTGCAGAAGAGAGAACGAGAATGCATAACATTTGTGAGTGTTCTCATTATTGTAATTTGTGGAGCAAACTGATTTGAATCGGGACTCGAAGCTGATGCACAGATTTATAGAAGGTGGCGAACTGACAGAATCGTTGGCACGTCGGACTAAATGTTTAGCGGCATTTCGTCCGTCTTACGTTCTGAGTTCAAATTCCGCCGAAGTCTACTTTGCCTTTCATCTTTTTGGGATCGATGAAATGAGTACCAGTTGAGTACTGGGGTCGATGTAATCGTCTACCTGCTTCCCCTAACTGTCAGGCTTTATTGAAAGGATTATTATTAAGGCGGCGGGCTAGCAGAATCATTGCCACGCCGGACAAAAGACTTAACGGAATTTCTTCCGGCTCTTTACGTTCTGAGTTCAAATTCCGCTGAGGTCGACTTTGCATTTGTCGATAAAATAAAGCGCCAATTGAGTACTGAGGGCTATAAAATCGACTTATCCCTTCACCTAAAATTACTGGCTTTATGCCAAAATTTGAAATTTGGCGGCCCCAATTTTGTGCTTCTTCACACCTGCGCTAGGGAGTAACTAACTGATCCGCTCGTCCCTTTCTCCCACGTGTGTGCGCGCGCGCGCACTTTATTTCATGATCCTTTGAAAAGTAATGTTTATTTATAGCTTTTCTTTTGTAATGGTGTTGTAGTTGTGTCTCGGTATTTAGGAGTGATATGAAAGACTGTATAGGTTTGTCAATGAACTTTGCACTTTCATATGTCTAAGAGGTTTTCCTTTTTGTGTATTTGTATTTCGTTGTTGGGTTGGTTGGTCTATGGAAATAATGTGATCATGTATTTATGTTCTAGTGATTTATTAGTGAGCCAGGCCGCAATAGTTGTCATTTCGCTGCAGACCAGTTCTAATCTAGTAGATCTTGTTACCCAAGTCATTCCAATTGAGACCACTCCGTCTTTGTGCATTGTCTAATGTACTCTACTTTTCTGTGACGGAAGTATATGTTTCGAGAGAAATTTGACTTCTATTTAAAACGAGAATGCGTATAGGTTTCGCCACTGGGCTGTTGAACTTCATCGAGAAAAACCTACAACTAAAGACATTGCAATCGTGACTTGATAGAGCTATGTGTAAGACTATACGATCTAATCTGCTCTTTTCCTGTTTATAACAATAGGGAGTGATTCGACAACTCTTACGCGCAGATCAAAGACTATGTACATGCAACCTCGCTGAGTTGTCCTTGTTTAGTGCCTGATCGAGCAGACTTAAGATTAAAGGCAATCCAGTCTTTCCTATATACAGGAAACCCACTACCACACTCTCCATCCCTTTCTAAAACTGTGAGTTGAAGGACATTAGACCGCTATCTCTAGCATGTAGCAGAGCCCTCGTTTACGTTGTTGATGCTCTCCTGTTATGCAATGATGCCTAACAACCAACTACATAAGGTATCGAACTTGTTTGGCCTTTGCAGACGCTTAAAATAGATCTCGCGGCCCGGATACGGACAATTATTCCTTAAAAATCCTAATCATAATGTAAGGCAAAATAAATGGGTGAAGGGGTTAATATACATTACCTTAACTTTATTGACAATGCAGAAGAGAAATATGAGGTGTGTGTAAGTTTTGTGTACAGAGATGTGTAGAAGAAACTTAGCTACATGATAATTTGGTTAGTTAACGTCGTAAAGTGAGAACGAATATAGAAATTAAAATCAATGCATTACACTTCTTGAGAATAACCAAGGCTTGATGGAAAGCTTGCTCTGTTTCAGCTCCAAAATCTCTCAATGTCGTTCATCTCACTGGAAGTGAGAATTTACATTAAAAAAAAACAAACCAAGACGGGTGTGTAAACAACAAACAGATGTATTAGTTTAACGCTCGGGAAGTGAGAAAGTCTTTTACGTTTCGAGCCTACGCTCTTCGACAGAAAGGAACACAGAAATAAACAGGGAGAGAAAATAGAAAAAGGTTTAGTGGCTAACGATCTCTCGTGGCGAATCACTGGAACCCAGTCGAACGAACATGTATCTTCTATCTTTTATACTTGTTTCAGTCATCGGACTGCGACCATACTGGGGCACCGCCTTGAAGGGTTTTAGTCCAACAAATCGACCCCAGTGCTTCTTTTTCATTAAGTCTGGTATTTATTCTGTCGGTGTCTTTTTGCCGAACCGCTTAGTTACGGGGACATAAACCTACACCAAGGGGTGGTGGGGGAAAACACACACACACACACACAACTAGCTTCCACAGCTTCCGTCAACCAAATCCACTCACAAAGCTACGATAGAAGGCATGTGTCCAATTTGCCGCGTGTTGGGACTGAACCCGAAACCACATGGTTGCAAAGCGGGCTTCTTAACAACACAGCCATGTCGGCGCCTGGATTTCTAATAAATTTGGCAGGGAGGACTTTGTTGTCGACGTGTTTAATCAGAGATAAATGGGGAAATAGGAAATATCGTTAATATCTAAATTCCCAAACTTCTTTTTCATTGATTGAAATAGCAAAAGATGCTGTAATGTGCACTGATTTCACTTATCGGAACCAGTGACACTCCATTTTACTGAGTGTGTTTAAAATTATGAAAATATTGACTGTATCCTTCTGAAAATGGACCTTTGCACCCGAAATATAAAGGTTTTTTAAACTTCCTGTATTGTTAGAGGCTTTCCTCATTTCTCAATTTATTATTCTAAAAAAATACTATTTATTTTATATTAAATTGACTCGGGACCCGCACTCCACATTGCCGAGGGCCGTATGTTTGATACCTTTGTGTTATTTAATGCCATATCCGACTCTTTACGTTCTGAGTTCAAACCCTGCCGAGGCCAACTTTGCCTTTCGTCCTTTTGTGGTAATAAAACAAAGTACCAATCAAATATTGAGGTTGATGGTATCGACTGACGCCCTCCCCCCCCTCAAGCTTCTGACCCTGTGTCCTAAATTAGAAGAAGTTATTTTATATCTTTCGTAATAAAGGAGGATGACATTTCATGCGCGCCCGCACATACATACATAGCGAATTGACAAGCCATTTTATGGCAGCAACTAACTGCATTTTTCTTTATCGATATCTTAATATATTTTATCGACGAGCCAATATGTTGTCTTTCCATATGCTTGATACAATAACTACTTCGAGCTATTTACGTTGTTGCTCGATTTACTTGAAGTAGTAGTCAGAACTCTCTTAAAAGTACAACCGACTGTCTTGAAAAAAAGACATAACAGTACACATCGAATTTCTTTATTCCATGGTACACTATGCCTGCAGAAAAATCGATATGATCACGCCTGAGATACTTTTGTTTATACATCTGCTCAAACAGAGACAGCTTGGGGTTAAAAGCAACAGCAAGACAAAATTGAATGCAATAAGTGTTGATATTGTAACTCGTCTGTCTTTACGTTCTGAGTTCAAATTCCGCCGAGGTCGACTCTGCCGTTCATTCTTTCGGGATCGATAAATTAAGTACCAGTTGCGTACTGGGGTCGATCTAATCGACTGTCCCTTTCCCCCAAAATTTCGGGCCTTGTGTCTAAAGTAGAAAAGGATATTCTAACGTTTCTAGAATACAACTGGAAAATAAAAGCTTGGTTTTTAATATTTGTCATGAAATATGTAATCTCCAATAGTATCGTGCCAGCCACTTGTCTTGTTAACGTTAATGGTATTATCATATTTACTCGTCTGTAGGTCTCTCCCTTCATTTAGTGTTAAACCTTGGCACCATAGTTTTCCCGGTAGTTCCAGCGTATAAGTCGCATCTCAGGTTGTTGTTTTTTTTTATACATGAATAAATACGGTGTTTTTTTCTTCTCTTCATTATATTTATGGAATTTTAATTGATAAAAATTTTGCTTGGGTTACGTTACGTATGTTAACCCATCCCTTCTATCTTATTCCATATGTTTGCATATTTTGCGGTCGTTTTAAGTCCACTAGTATGGTGAATAATGCTGACTGGATACACTGAAGAACTGTGTGCGTTGTGTGTGTGTGTAACAATTATGGATTAAATATTTATTCACTCTCAGATTTATCATTGAGTTCTTTATTCCCAACGGTTTAGACATGGCTTCTTTGGACTGATCACTCCTTGGAATATGCATATTCACAGACGACAACATACGCTGGTGTGTTGCCAAGTACTTAGCAAAGTCGCATTGGTGGCTGCCAACTTAATGCTGTCAGCTGAAGGTTTACCTGTTTCTTTGGAATGGTCGTGATTATAAAATAATGGCGTGTCTTTTAGTACTGTTGTAAACCCACGTATCTTTTATTCCAGATATCTCATTTTTCAGCCAAGCAACACATTTAATGCGAAAATTTTAATTTTCGTTTATTTTATGTTACTTTCATTCGTTTCGGTCATTGAAGTGCGGCCATGATGGAGCACCGCCTTGAAGGATTTTAGTCAAACAAATTGATCCACACACACACACACACACACACTCGTTTTTGTTTTTTTAATCTGGTACATATTGTAACGGTTTCATTTGTCGAACCACGAAGTTACGGGAACGTAAACAAACCCATACCTGCTGTCAACATAGACACACCTAAATATATATACACACACACATGCACACACACACTCTATGGGCTTCCACAGTTTCTGTCTACCGAATTCACTTACAAGGCACTGATCGATCAGGGGTTTTAGTAGTGGGCACTTGTCCAAGGTGCCGCGCAGTGGGACTGAACCCAAAACCACGTGGTTGTAAAACTAGATTCTTAACCACATAACCATGCCTGCAATTAATCATTAACCTACAATGTAACCAGAATTATATAATAAGTATGGACTATATGGATTAAAAAGTCACAAAAGGATGACTACACAATGGTTTGGATTCGTAAAACGTTGACAGCATATTAGGGCCTCCATCGGTCAAAGATGACCATTCATCTGCTCTTTATGGGTAAACCTGAATAAGATTTAATCTTTTTTGGTTTTTGAGAAGGACAAGCAGTTTCTTATTTCTTATGTACACTCGTCTCCCTTCGCGATACCAAATTTTATTCAATATAAAGCCAATGACTTGAACCAATACAACACCAGGTGTCGTTGCAGGCTTTGTTGTCAGAAGGCAATGTGAGCTGGAATAGATATTGTATGGCATCTTTGCCTGACACTTTAACAGTTCTACTGACCCACCACCTTGAGTTGGTTCTTTCAATTTTATAGATTCCCAAAAGGATGAAAGAATATGTTCCGACTCTGCACTGAGATTTGAACTCGAAGCGCAAAGTCCAAACAAATATCACAGCACATTCTATCTTATGCTCTAACAAAACTGTCACTATTTAAAATTGAAACAGAATAATTTTCTGACTCTGCTGTTTTGTTTTGTTTTGGAAGGCTGAGATGACACTCTGCATCAAGGGGTTAATTACACTGGTGTTGGCTGAGTTGATATTGTGTAGTGACGGTTCAGCCTTGCACAGAGATGGCTAAATCTTGTGTGACGTACAAATCCATCACTCTGGATATTCCATGCTTGTATCTGGTTGATAACCACAGCAACGGCCATTTTTAGATTTTGGGTGCTCACAAGTCCTGGTGCTGTACTGAATTAGTGGGCATCCAATTCCATTGAACTATGACGAAATTGTATTATTAATGGGTCTCATTGCTGCAGTACTCCTAGCACCTACTGGAACTTACCTCAGCACTCTGTGAGAAGTCTGTTGCATTTCTTCTACCTTGTTTACTGGTGTATGTCTGAAAACCCTCATAGCAACCTTAGTGGAGGTAAGGAAGCTGGGGGTCAAGGCGAGGAGTAGTTAGTATTAGTTTGTTGTCACTTAACTCAGATCAATCATAATCGAGCAGACATATCCTCAAAGGCATTCCATTCATGGCCATACCATCTTAAACCTTTGCCTGTCCAAATCATTTTCATAAGTTTGTCATAAATGTCCATTCTTGTTTCCAGACTTTTAGTCAGCCAGTTTCATATGTTCTGGAGTAATATAAAGTTTTCCTTTCATAAGTCACCAAATTAGTTTGGTAAAAAAAAAAATTTGGAATGATTAAGATATGATACATGGATGCCAGAGGGATATGTTTTAACACATGTCACAGGACAGGGAAGCAGTTATGGAGAAGACACATGGAATAATTGTTTCTTTTGGACCATTATCCTTTGTGTCTTCTCTTTAATATGGTGGAGTGTGATATGAGGGAAATTTATCTACTATTTCTTCCGACTAGGTTAAACCAATGCTCCGCAACCTTTTTTAACTTGCAGTACACTTATTTTCGTTTCAAAATTTGGCAGTACACCTGAACTAATTGTTTAGGGGAAAAAATTATATTCAGGTCACACTATGGCACACCTAGCTCTAGGTTAAATGACAGCTGAGATACTCTCTTTACATTGTGTCCACTAGTTAGTCGCCTCCAAGTTACCCACCCATACATGTCATACCAGCACGATCTTTTGATCTCAAGCACACTTCTGTTAGAAATAAAATTAATCAACAAATTGTTCAACCTGTTTTAGAAACTGCCAGATTTCCTTCAAATGACATCCTGCTGTCTTAAAATCTGAAATGACCCATTACTCAATGTGGTTTTAGAAGATGGTATCCGCAGATCACACAAGTTCAACAAACTCTGTGTAGTTTGCAAAGTCATACACACAGCATAAAGACACTGTCAAAGCTGATACTTCTTGACCTGAATTTAATGACTCATACACAGTTATGTCTGAGTCAGTCTGTATGCTTTGTGCTTGTTAGAAGTGAACAGAAATTAAGTCACAGGCAATAAATTCACAGGGACAAGTCAGAAAGAAAAATTTAAGTTATATTTCAATTAACTTAGACATTTAGTTACTGTAATTAAACGAATAATATTTGAAGTGGCATATTCACAGACAACTACATAACTTATACACATTGACAACACTATAATGGCTTCACATGTGTGAAAATATGTTTTGTTCAATATCTTAAAATGGACTCCAACACAGCAAAAAACAGGATGTGTATGTGTGTGTGTTAGCCAAAAGAAATTGTTTGTTTAAGTAACACATTGTCCTCGATAAAATCAATCTACAACAAAAGAACTTTGAGAAACCAATTAATCAATTTATTTATTAACTAAATATTTAATTGATAATAAAACTGAAATACAGCCTGTGGATATGTTTTAACTGGCAGTATAGTTCTCTCACTATCTATTCCACATCACTGATTTCTTCAATTTGGATCAGTTGGTACTTTTTACCCAACTATAGTCCTTTGTTCTCAGCAGTTTTCACTCAGGCTGATGCCTCTAATACCTAGTTTTTCTCTCAGCTCATTCAATTCTATATCATCCATGACACATACAACAGAACACACTCACCTCATTTCTTTCTAGCCTTGACACATCTTTTGCTAAATTGCACTTCATATACAAGCATCAATATGTAATATGTGTGTGTGTTTGTATTAGCATACATATACAGAGTGCAGTGAATAAAGTGTCGTCTAAATTACACGCAAATGAAAATAACACTGACATCTCATTTTAACAGATATATTTACCAAAATTACATAAAAATATTTCAAAATACTAAAGAGTAAATTTATTTAATAAAATCACCATTGACTTCAACCATGGCCTCCAGATGACTTTAGAATTTCTTGCAACTCTTCTGGACAGTCTCCTTGTTTAAGTTGGTAAATGCTGCCATAATCCTTGCCTTCAGTTCATCTTTGGTGTTATAATTTTTGTTAGTCTCTTGCTCAACTGTGCTCCGCACGTAATAATTAAGGGGGTTGCAGACGAGAAGTTAGGTGGCCAGATGTTAGGGCTGATGTGGTCGCAGAAATTGTCTGACAGCTATGACTGGGTTCTCCTACTTGTGTGACATGGTGCAGAGTCCTGTTACCAGACATAGGGTCTTCCAGCAGCAACCCTTATGACCCAGAGCAGCACTACCTCCTCCAGGTACTTGATGTAGGCCTCCATGTTGAGTCTGAGGCCATGTGGAAGGATGAATGGAAGCATAACATTGCCCTCACTAGTGATCACTCCAAACACCATGATGTTGACTGGATGTTTGATTTTTATCACGCTCGGTACATGTCCTCAGATTGATACCCAAATACTCTGAAATGTTCATATTGGAGCTTCCAAAGCAAATGCCAAGTAGTACATCGTCATTTCCAAATTTCTGGTAGATGAATTGTGTCATGGTGCTGTTTTCTCACAGACAGTGCCCAACTGACCCTATTGTACTATGTAGTCAACAAAATCAAAAATAAAACAATGCACATGCACTAAATTAAAAATATAAAATGGCAACAATTTACCCATCACACCCCATATGTATTTGTTTCAAATTTTGGCACAAGGCCAGCAAGTTTGGGGGAGGAGATAAGCCAATTACATTGACCCCAGTTCTCAACTGGTGCTTATTTACATAAATATATCTTAATAACAAACAAGCATAGTTAGGTGCGGACATGGCTGTGTGGTAAGATGTTTGCTTCTCAACCACATGGTTCTGAGTTTGGTCCCATTCCATGGCACCTTGAATAAGTGCCTTCTACTATAGGCCTTTGGCCCACCAAAGTTTTGTGAGTGGATTTGGTTGCAGGAATCTGTAACAATTATAAACAGGGCAAAATGATGAACAACCTTAATCAATTTTCAAACCTTATTGGGTTCACATCAGAGCCATCCACATCATTCTGACAGTCTCCAGAGAAACAAGCAGCTAAACTGTTTATATACTCAACAAATTTAAGCAGTTACTCTATGAAGGGGTCCCTAATTTGCATACTGAAAGTGTTTAACACTCTGTAAATACCATCAGCCTGTCAATGGGGATCTTAGTCCACACAGTATCAAGGTATGCTATAATAAATATGTAGCATATGATATAATTATAAATATACATACATGTGTTTGTGTGTGTGTGTGTGTGTGTATGTGTGTGTGTGTGTGTGTGTGTGTGTGGCTACTTGTGAATCCACCACAGATTGCTTCATTCATTGCACGACCTGAAAGCCTTCACACCTCCTGAATTTTAGTTAATGTGTACAAGGGTTGATGTTACTGTGCTGATATGGACTTGTGATGAAAGCCTGTTGACACTTCCTTGGTGTAATAGTGTTGACAATGAAAGGTACAATTGACAAAAGACTTGATACAGACATGTGCAATTCATATCTAAAAATTTTTCCAAAAGAGCAAAATTTCTAAAATCAAATATTTAACCTTTTAGCAGTCTCATTTCTCTCTCAAATATAATATTTATTTATTCACATTAGTTTCAAGTAATCGTGCATTTTTGTGGCTTTGAGGTTTAAATGATATGATTGTTTAATTTTAGAATGACATTGTAGAGTAAGTATGAGAGGTCAGATCTGGCCAGTTCGAACATACAAGAGGCAGAATATTTTGACCTGATATGACTGGTTTAAATGTTAAAGGTATCATCATCGTTTAACATCTGCTTTCCATGCTGGCATGGGTTGGACAGTTTGACTGGGGACTGGCAAGCCAGGAGGTCACATCAGGCTCCAATCTGATCTGGCAATGTTTCTACAGCTTGATGCCCTTTCTAATGCCAACCACTCCAAGAGTGTAATGGGTGCTTTTTACGTGCTACCAATACAGGAGCCAGTCAGGCAGCACTGGCATCGGCCATGTTTGGATGGTGCTTTTTACGTGCTACCGGCAAAGGAACCAGTCAGGTGGCACCGGCAACAACCCACGCATCAATAGTGCTTATTGTATCCCACCAGCATGGGAGCTGTCAGTTTTATTTCTGTTGAGGAATCATTGAATGCTAAATTAAAAAAAGAAAACCACTTTGGATGTCCAAGCATTTATAGATGCCAAGATACCAGAATAGCCACAGGAACTATCTACCAATCAATCACAGAAGCTATCTATTATTGATCAATTCGTATAAAGCAACAAGTTGGTAGAAACATTACCATGCTGGACAAAATGCTTCATGGCATTTTCTTCATCTTAAAGTTCTGGATTCAAATGCTGCCAAAGTGAACTTTGCCATTTATTCTTTCAGAGTCAATAAAATAAGTACCTGTTGAGCACTGGGGTCAAAGGTATTAATTCCCCCCTACACACACACACACACACACACACACACACACCTCAAGCTTATTAGCCTTGTGCCAAAATTTGAAACTCTTATCAATCAATAAATCACTGAAATTATCTGCTAATTAATCAGCCAGTGTTGGCATTTTTACATTCCCATAACATTAGCACTTCAGCAAAAAGAGATTGATGCAGTAAATACCAGATTTAAAGAAAAATTAAGTTTGACTAAATCCTTCAAGGTGGTGCTACAGCATGACCATAGTCCAATGACTGAAACAAAAAGTGAAAGAGAAAACTATACTCTGTGTGTGTGTGTTTTGTGCATATGTGTGTGGTTGTTTGTATCAATCTGTATATATGTAAGTCACCAATTTAGGATGTGTGTGTATGTATATATGTCTGTTTGAGTTCAAGATATAGTGTTGTTTATATAAGTTTGGCCATGTTAATCTTTTGCCTTCGGTAAATCTATATTTTCAATAAATATGAATAAATATTATAAACAAGTCAAATAATGAAATATTGACTTGCGAAAACAATTAACTTCATTCTTTTTTAGTACGACAGTCTTAAGATTGTGTGTACGTGTGTGTGTGTGTACATGAGTGTCATCATTATCATCGTTTTACATCTGCTTTTCTTGCTGGCATAGGTTAAATGGTTCAAGAGGACCCAATGAATCAGAGAGCCACATTCATGTTCCAGTTTTTCAGTCTTGGCTGGATGCCATTTCTAATACCAACCATTTTACAAGGTGTACCAGGTACTGTTTATGTAACACCAACACTAGCAATGGGATCTTACACCTTACAGAGCTAAAGAACCTTCATGACTAAAAGGAGAATAGGACAGAGTGAATCCGTGTGTATGTGTGTGTATACACAGGTGTGGCTGTGTGGTAAGAAGCTTGCTTCCCAACCACATAATTCTGGTTTCAGTCCCACTGTATGGTGCCTTGGGCAAGTGTCTTCTACTATAACCACAGGCTAGCCATAGTCTTGAGAATATATATATATAACCCTAACCTCTTCACCACACATCCCTGCCTATGTACACACACACACACATCTGCAAAGGGGTCTTCTTTCTGTTCCTGTCTCCCAAGTCCTCTCGTAAGACACTTGGTGAAGGTGCCATGTCAAGGAACTGAACTTGAACCCAAGTGACTGGGAAGCAAGCTTCTCACACCACCATCATACCCTTGTATGTGTATGTGTGTGCACTCACATATACACGCACATGAAATATATAATCACAGCTGGACCTTGATTATCCAAAGGAGAGAGGTGTGGGGAAATATTTTATTTAAATAACTGATTGTTCACGATAACTCATCTGATCATATACAAAGGAAATCATACAAAACCTGATACGATAAAAAAAGCCATTTTTTTCTGAGTTTTTATGTCTTCAATCAATAACATCTCAAACTCATCTGTAAAACCTCAATTCTTTCTCACCGCAGTCTAGATCAGGGGTGGGGAAACTGCTGCCTGCAGGCAGAGTTGCACCTGCGAGCACATTTTATTGTGCCTGCAGGCCAATATGCTCATAGGTGCAAAATATAATAAATTTTTCATTTATAAAATTTATACAATATTCATATGCCTATTTGTTCCATAGGTCGTGTTTCCACTACGATTCAAAACAGTTAGACTCGAACAGAAATCGTCCTGTAATTGCCATTTGAATGAAAGTTTTGTTTTCTCTATAAAACACATATTGCTAGGTTTGTACCTCCCCCCTTAAGACCCAACTACACTCTAGCTGAAAAATATAGAATACCTCATAAGTAATATAAACATCCTGAATTCAGTGGCAGCGTTAATGAAGATGTTACATGTTATTTTAATGTGTTAAACTTATCTTTATTAATGTATATCGAATTATACATAGATATATACAAGATTTACACAGATATAAGATTCAGAACTTGTGGTCTGCCTGTGAACCTTCTTCATTAGAATTTTTTGGCCACCACACTAAAAAGTTTCCCACCCCTGGTCTACTTTCCCCACTCCTTTGGCTCTACTCACCCTACTTCAACCTTGGTCTTGGTTTTCTTTTGTCCTTTACTTGCTTTGTGCATGAGACTGTGGCCATACTCTATTGCCAACCTGCTAAGTAACAAGGATGTAAACACACCAACACTGGTTGTCAAATGGTTGTGGGGACAAACTCAGACACAAAGACACATACACAAACACATACACACACATGCACAAACACACACATACACACAAATACAAACACATACATGCAAGCACACACATACACACAAGTACAGCCACACATACACACACACACACACACACGTGTATACAACAGCCATCTTTCAGTTTCCATCTTCCAAATCCACTCACAGGGCTTTGGTCAGCCTGGGGTTATAGTGGAAGACACTTGCCCAAGTGATAGTCATGATTTTCCTCGTAGTCCTTCAATTCCAACTTATATTCTGGGTCTGCCACTACACAATGAATGTACTCGGTCACCCCCTTCACTCCTTATACATCCACTTTTATAGCATTGTCCCTCAAGTCTATTTTGTCACATAGTTCTTTGTTTTCTCAATTGTACAATATAATGGTGCCACATTAGACTTGAACCTATTTATAAATTGTGTCTAGGTACAGTCTTGTTCATATTACATTCAGCATCTTGGGAAGAAGGAAACTAATACTGATTAGTTGGTAATTACCACTGAAACTGTTTAAATCCTTGTCTTAAAAGATCCTTGGTAGGGCTTCATTTTAGTGGAACTAAATACATACTTTCTGTTTATCTCTACTCTTATCATCACCTTTAACTTGTTATTCTTGCACAGGTTGAATATTCCTACCCACCTCTGATTGAAGGTAACTCAGTGGACAGTCATGAACTACCCGATGAGTGGCGCCACCTACCATCTCTTGCTCTCCCTGATGGAGCACACAATTATACTAAAGGTAAGAACAGTTGTTTACTCTCTTTATCTCTGTTTGTGTGTGTGTGTGAGCATGTTATGTATATGTATGTCTATATGTTAGCATATTTGTCTGTATATACAAGCATACTTGTGTGTGTGTATGTGTTTGCATATGAATATGAAAACCTATGTCATCTGTGCACATCTGTCTACTGTATACTTATATTTTGGCGTTTGTGTTTGCATGCACTTGTGAAATTTTAATTTTGTGATAATGTATAGTGTGGTATCATGAGGGAAGGATGATAACCTCCACTTCATCCCATAGTAGAGGGAGACCCAGGAAAACATGGGATGAGGTGGTGAAGCATGACTTTTGAACATTAGGCCTCACAGAGGCAATGGCAAAAGACCGAGACCGCTGGAGATATGCTGTGACTGAGAAGGCCCAGCAAATAAAGTGAGTTCACAGCTGTAACCTACACCAGAAAACTCCAATCCCTTCTTCTATTGTTATTTCTGTTCTAGACTCACACTTCCTTCCTCCACCTTCACCTCCAACTGATATTTCCAATTGGCTATACCTTCACCTGTGTTCACCCCCTCACTGCATTTCTCTCTAATCCAACTGTCACTTGCTTAACACACCCCTATGAACTCACTTACTTCACTTTTATTCACTTTCCTCAGACTTGAGGGTATGGTCTGACACCTCTTGACCATCACCCCCTTTTTCTTCCATCTCTGGTAAACATGTATCTCCCCTACATCAAGTCACCAGCTTCTTTCCCTCTGTCATGTGGCTGGGTGGTAAGAAGTTTACTTCCCAACCACATGGTTCCAGGTTCAGTCCCACTGCATGGTACCTTGGCCAAGTGTCTTCTACTATAGCCTTGGGCTGACCAAATCCTTGATGGTAGATTTGGCAGACAAACTGAAAGAAATCCATCGTATATATGTTTGTGTGTGTGTGTGTCTTTCTGCCTTTGTTTGTCCCCCCCACCCATTGACAACTGGTGTTGGTGTATTTGCATTCCCATAACTTAGCAGATCAGGGTCTAATCCATACTTATTACAAAGTGTCCAATGGACAATCCTTGCTATATTGTTATGACATCTCTTATATTCTTTCTGGACTAGTGGCGTACATTGACTGGTAATATGCCATACAGTTTCACTATTTTGTCCACAAATTCTGCACTTATCACTTTCTGATGTGTTGTCTATTCTGTATTTAATCTAATTGGTTCTTAATGCTTGCTCTTGGGCAGCACAGATTAGAACCTCCGTTTCCAGTTTTAAATCACTTTTAGTCATCCATAGCGATCTTTTTTTCTCTGTCTGTCTTATTTTCAACATCCTTATGAAATTGTTCATGTATTCTTTTCTTTATCCACCTATTTTCAGTTTCATTCATTCTCAAGTGCTTGTACAGTGTTTTATCTTTGCAATCTTCCTTCCTACACAAGCCTGATCTTCTTACTTCCAATAATAGCAGTTCTGTGGCATTTTTTACATACCATGCTATGTTGTTTTCTTCTGCTCTAATGCTGTGTTCACATCCTATCAGCCCTCTTCCCCCTCTTTTCCTTGGTACATACAGTCTGTCAGTGTCATTTTTTGGGGTGGAGTATCCCATATCTAGTCAGCAACTTCCTTGCCTTTCTGTCCAAGCTGTTTAGTTTGTCTACTGTCCATGCGATTAACCCTGCTCATTATCTAAGGAGTGAAACCGCCCAGGTGTTGATAACTTCAATCTTATTCCATCTGTTTAATTTCGACTTAAGGATCAGTCTCAGTCTGCACAAGTACTCCACCTTAAATTATTATTATTATTATTATATGTTTAACTTTTGCTTTACATTTCAACAAGTTGGCTCCAAGTCTCACCCAGAGACCGCAAGAGACAACAAGTTAGAAGTTATAATAATGGCCTAGAGTGCCATTATTATTATTATTATTTTATTATTATTTTTTTTTTCCAGATACCATATTCTTTCATCTCCCATCCAGAGATGGTGAATACAGTACTGTATATGGTGTGTCTTGCTACCAGCAGATGGACTCAAAGGTCAGTTATTATTAAATATGGAGTTTTATTATTACAACTACTACTACCACATTGACAATGACAACAACAGATACTACTACTACTACAACAACAACTACTGCTAGTATCACTAATAGTAGTTATTGTTGCTGCAGTAGTAGTACACTACTGCTACTACTATGTCAGCTACCACCACCACCACTACTACTATTACTACTACTACTACTGGGATTTGAACTCAAAACTTAAAGACTTGAAACAAAAACTCCAAAGTACTTCTATGATGTTCTAGATTCTGCCAAGCTATTGCCATTGAAATAAGGATAATAATAACAATAATAATGGTTTTGGATTTTGAGACAAGGCCTGTAATGTTGGGGAAGAGAGTAAGTCAATTACATTAACCCACGAAAGGTTGACCCCCCCCCCCCCCAAGTCAGCCTTGGCTGAATTTGAACTCAGAACATAAAGCTGGAAGAAATGCCACTAAGCATTTTGTCCAGCATGCTAATGAGTCTGCCATCTTACCACTTTAACAAATGATTAACTTAACCCTTTCATTACCAACCCGGCTGAAACCAGCTCTAGCTCTGTAGTACAAATGTCTTGTTTTCATAAGTTCTGAATTAAAATCTTCCACTAAATCTTAGTCACAATTTATGTTCCTAACACTAGCTTAATGATAACTAAGTTATTTTACGAAATTCTTTGTTCTATTTAAAATTAATTGAAAGAGACCCAGAGCATCTCAACAGAAATATGGTAACAAAAGGGTTAACAAATGATTAATTTAACCCTTTCGATACCAACCCAGCTGTAACTGCGTCTGGCTCTGTAGTACAAATGTCTCGTTTTCATATGTTCTGAATTAAAATTTTCCATCAAACCTTAATCACAATTTATGTTCCTAACACCAACTTAATGATAACTAAGTTATTTTACTAAATTCTTTGTTATATTTAAAATTAATTGAAAGAAACACAGAATATCTCAACAGAAATATGGTAACAAAAGGGTTAACACATTTGCAGCCCCATGGTACTGGGTTCAGTTCCACAGTGCAGCATCTTGGGCAACTGTCTTGTATTATAGCCTCAGACCAACCAATGCCTTTTGGCTTTTTGATTGACAGAAACTGAAAGGAGACTATCATATATATGTGTGTGTGTTTGTATGTGTCATTGAGTTGTGTGTTTGTCCCCTCCACCATCAGTTGACAACCTGTGTTAGTTCGTTTGCATCCTTGTTTGACGAAAGAGAATGATAAGAATAAGTACCAGATTTGAAAACTAAGTACTGGGGTGCCCCAGCATGGCCACTCTCCAGTGACTGAAACAAGTAAAAGACAAAGATATGTTGTATAATTATAATCAGTTGTGATGACAGCAGTTGCATGTTCTAATCCCATGTGTGTCTCTGTCTTTCTAGGACCTGATCACCAGATCGAAGGAAGTCACCAGAAACACTGTACAGAAAAGCGTGTGTGTTCTTAGCAAACTGGTAAGTCATTGAAGCAGAAAGACAGACAGAAATTTATAATTCACTAAATTAATATAAAAAGTATGCATACAGACTTTCAAGTTGGGTATGGGTGGGGTCTGCATTATTAAAATGGATTCATCATTAACCTTCTGATTTGTGCAAAACAAAATTAAAATAAACGAGGCATTCAGTGAGCATAAACCTCTGCCAAGGCAACACCGTCCTCTCAACGATTAGCCAGAGATTATTTTAAAAATGAGAATATCTGAAATTAACTCAACTGCGCTCACAAACGAGAATACTAAAAATTAACCCGACTGCTCTCAAAAATTAAGTAAAAAAAAACAGGAAAAATAATCCAGAATCCTTGTCCGGTACCGACCAGATCGATCCCAAAATCTAATCAGTTCATGCCAGTCATGAAGCCAAACATCCCTGAAGGTTTTATCTGAATCCATCCATACATACATACATATATATGTGTGTGTGTGTGTGTGTATATATATATATATAGGATCAGAATCGAAATCGATCAATGGAAATTGCAGATGTGTTACCAGTGCCGGTGGCATGTAAGAGAACCTTCCATTTCGCGACCGTTGCCAGCGTCGCCCCGACTGGCCTCATGCCGGTGGCACGTAAAAAGCACCATCCGTTCGTGGCCGTTTGCCAGCTCTGTCTGGCACCTGTGTGGGTGGCACGTAAAAAGCACCCACTACACTCACGGAGTGGTTGGCGTTAGGAAGGGCATCCAGCCGTAGAAACACTGCCAGATTTGACTGGGCCTGATGAAGCCTTCTGGCTTCACAGACCCCAGTAGAACCGTCCAACCCATGCTAGCATGGAAAACGGACGCTAAACGATGATGATGATGATGATAAACACATACATACATACATACATACGAGGTGTGCCAAAAAGTTCCTGGTTTTGGATAAAAGAAAATAGAGGAGAATCAGTTAATTATAATTTTATTCAGCATATTCCCTTCTCAGATTCACACTTATTGCAGGGGTCCTTCGTTTTTAATCTAAGCCCTATAAAAGAACTCGGAAGGTTGGGCCTCCAACCAGACCTTTTGTGATACCCTTAAAGCCTAGAATTTTCCAGCACGTTCTTGTCTATCTTTTGTCCTCTCATCATCTACAGTGTCTACTTCCCAAACTCTGCATTATAAACATTGTTCTCCAATCCTTCTTTTTAAAGCCTACCTCCCATTGAAAGTCCCACTTTCAGAACTTGGCCGAATTTTTGCCCCTACAGATATCAAATATTCAAGCAAAACCTCTCATGTCTCCAGTCTAGGATTGGTCAGCAAATGTCTTGGATATCATTCTCCTCCTTCCTTTCTGGCTAACTTATTTCTAAAAATGACAGCAGTGGTGATGAGGAGGAGGATGTTGAATTTGATGATAATGATGAGGACAAAGGAGAAGGATACTGGTAAATTCGATCATGGTGTTGAATTTAATGCTTATGGTACTGCATGGCCGAGTGGTTTTGGGCATTGCACTAATGATCATGCTTTTGTGGTTTTGCTTTCCAGGCTGGTTGTGCATTGTGTCCTTGAGCAAAACACTTCATTTCACATTGCTGTCATTCATTCAATGCTAAATGAATAGCCCTGCTGTGGCCAGGCACCTCATTTAGGGGAAAAGGTGGTGATCTCAGCCATAGAAACAGGATAATTGACTTGATGAGTCAGGACTTGGGACTAATATCCAGGGTTTGGTGATGTGGATGAGTGTGTTAATGCAGCTAATGATGAAGATGATGAAAATGAAGATAATATGCTTATTTGTCTCCTTTTTCTCCTTTCTCTAGCCCTTTTATGGATTAATCCAGACCAAACTGGAATTAATTACTCATGCCTACTTTGATGAGAGAGACTTCAGTAAAGTGGAACTGCTCATTGACACATACCGCAACCTCAGTACATTGCTGACAGACAGCCAGACTGACAGCACCAAAATCTACCTCGGTGAGCATACCTTCCTGTTGTTGTTGTTGTTGTGATCATTGTTATTGTTGTCTAGGTTCGTTAAGGTGTCTATGAGTGGTCTTTTTCCAGAGGCAATTCAGTGACATGCCAACCCATAACTGGGACCCTGACAGGTAAGAATAGACCTGGAAACTAGTGATTAAGAGGTTCCACTCTTCTTAAAACCCTGAACTCCTGAACTAGGACCTCACTACTAGATGCAATTTAAGGTCATACACCAGACATTCTTCTCTACAGTGTCCAAACCTGGACTGTGGAAGAAGGAATTTCAAGATCACTTTGATGTCATATATATCGGACTTCTCATAAAATCTCCAAACATCTCTCAGTGTGAGCACAAGAACAATAAAGAGATTTATGAACATATCCCACCCATCTCTACTTTTATTGCTGTACAAAATTGGCTTTTTAGGTGCCTACTATCAAGCTGAACACCAAGCTATACCAGAGGCTCAACATTACTCATGTTATTGGCAGACACACACAACATTAAATTGAGGACTTACCAAAGATAATGAGGGACAGAGATTCTGGATGTGATGAGGAGAAACACCTCTCAATTGCAGCTGCACGAATCAGAGACATTGTTGAGAGACAATTAACTGTTATATTTAGCAGGCCACCTGACAAACTAGAGGTTCCCTTGATAATTCATGAGGTCCCTATTTTAAGGACACAAAAAAAGTTGTTAAGAGAGACATAACTTACATTTAGCAGGTCACATGACCACTTAAGGCATCCATGATTGCTAATGAGGTCCCTATGTTAAATACAAAGAGAGATTTGACTGCTGAATTTATCAAGTCACAACTTAGATGTTCCCAAACTCCATAAGGCAGCATTTTAAAGGTAGAAGTGAAGAAAGATTGAGCTGGTTCAGAAAATAAATCCTTATTCCCCATCACTCATTCAGTCACCATCTTCCAAAATATATGGGTATTCTTTTATTGGTTTCAGTCATTTGACTGCGGTCATATTGGAGCACCGCCTTTAGTCAAACAAATCGACCCCAGGACTTATTCTTTGTAAGCCTAGTACTTATTCTATCGGTCTCTTTTGCCAAACAGCTAATTTACGGGGGACATAAATACACCAACATCAGTTGTCAAGCAATGGTGGGGGAACAAACACTGACACACACACATATACAATGGGCTTCTTTTAGTTACTGTCTACCAAATCCAATCACAAGGCTTTGGTCAGCCTCACACTATAGTAGAAGACACTTGCCCAAGGTGCCACGCAGTGGGACTGAACCCAGAACCATGTGGTTGGGAAGCAAACTTCTTACCACACAGCCATACGTTTACATTCTTTTATTAAGTTGTCAGTTAAATTCGTTCCCCCCTACCCCCGACACACACACATTTGCTTGAATCCTTTTCAGTGTTATTTGACTTAACGTGAAAAATATTTTTATTGTAGTGTTTTATGATTTTTTTCTTGCTCTATTATTCTTCTACATCATCATCATCATCATCGTTGTTGTCGTCATCATCATAAATCAGTTTTCCATACTGACATGGATTAGATGGCTTGGTAGTTGCTGGCAAAGCTGGGAGCCATACCTGTCTCCAATTGTCTGTGTTTGGCATGGTTTCTAAAGCTGGATGCCTTTCCTGCTGCCAACCACTTTACAAAGTGTACTGAGCGCTCTTTTACTTGAAACCAGTATCATAGAGGTCGCCAGGTAATTTACAAGACATGACCCCACACCTTGGGAATGTGAGTAGTATTGAGGAACAGAAAAAGGAAATTACTGTCTTTTAAATATCACAACGTAAGATATTCAGCAACAATTGTTTGTTCCTTCTCAAGCCACACCTGGCTCATAAGAGCCGGTTTCCCGGTTTCCTTGACATATAGGTTCTCCACCTGGACGGGACACTGGTCTGACGCAGGTGAGCTGCAAGATGCAGGAGGAAAGAGTAAGAGAAAGTTGTGGCGAAAGAGTCAGCAGAAGTTCGCCATTACCTTCTGCTGGAGCCGCGTGGAGCTTAGGTGTTTTGCTCATAAAAACACACATCATCCAATCTGAGATTCAAACCTGCGATTCCTCAACTGCAAGTTCGCTGCTCTAACCACTAGGCCATGTGCCTCCACATTCAGCAACAATACTTTGTAGTAAAGATTGTTTGCCAACATAACAAGGAAATCTAGCTAGATTCCCTTGTTCAAAAATATAAGGACACGGATGGTGTCGTATAGCCAGCTGGAAACAATGTCTCCTGGGGCAAAATTACAGCAACATTAGTCCTAAACCAGGACTACCATGTTATGTTGGCAAACAATCTTTATTACAGAAAAAGGAGTTTTGCTTTAGATTGGAAACATGGCTGCCTCAGGAGGGAGAGAGAGTGTTGGTTATCGTTTTGGAAATTTGATTAAATTTTACCTCTTTTTCGGCATATGACAATGGGATGCCATGTAGAAAAAGCGAAAGCAAATGACACCATCTGACAATCCAAAATCTTTGATGCCGTTCTTGTTACTATGATTATTGTTGTTGTCATTGTTATTGATGTTGTCACCATTATGTTGTAGTTGTCATTACTAAAACCTCCCTTCTACATTGCTTTCAGGTCTTCCTGCTCGGGACCTCGTTATACTTTATCGTCACAAGATCCTCATTTTATTTAAACTCCTTCTTCTGGAACGACGGGTAAGATGATGATGATGATAATGATGATGATGGTGGTGGTGATGATAGGGATTTTTATTAATGGAAACAAGGTACAAGCTAAAAGTACCGTTTTGGATAAGTTTGCTGTCTTTTTATCATCAGGTGAGCTGGCAGAATCGTTAAGCACATCGGACAAAATGCTTAGCAGCATTTCTTCTGGCTCTTTGTGTCTTGAGTTCAAATCCTGCTGAGGTCAACTTTGCCTTTTATCCTTTGCGGGTTGATACAGTACCAGTCATATACTGGGGTTTGATGTAATTGACTTCTTTCAAAATTGCTGGCCTAACAACGAACCAGCATCCCATTTAGAGTGACCATTGTGATCTTAGTCACTTATGAAAAGTGGGTAACCAGCCTTATAAGTCCTAGGATTAAAGGAATGTTGCCAGAGTGGCTAGGTGGCTTCCGTGCTGGTGGCACATAAAAGGCACCATTCGAGCATGATTGTTACCAGCATTGCCTTACTGGCACTTGTGCCAGTGGAACATGAAAAACATTCGGGCAAGGTCATTGCCAGTACCGCCTGACTGGCCCTTGTGCCAGTGGCACATAAAAGCACTCACCACACTCTCGGAGTGGTTGGCGTTAGGAAGGGCATCCAGCTGTAGAAACTCTGCCAGATCAAGATTGGAGCCTGGTGCAGCCATCTGGTTCGCCAGTCCTCAGTCAAATCATCCAACCCATGCTAGCATGGAAAGCAGACGTTAAACGATGATGATGATGAAATATATATATATATATATATATATATATATAAGAGAAAAAATAAATTCAAAAAGAACAAATCAACCTTTTGAGAGATCCAAAAAGAGAGAAACAATGATTTCTAATAAAGATTCATCATATTCATAAAAAAAACAGCCAGAGCAAGTAATAAGAATATGAAAATAATAGTTGAAAGATATCATTATAGGTATAAATATACCATAAACAAGTATATAAAAATCGAGGAGAAAAAGATGTTGAATCAGAATTAGATTTAATACAAAATTGGATTCAATACATGCACACATTTCAAAACACAATACAAATATGCAAGAAAAAATTATAATCATAATAATTATAATTAAATTTATGCATTGTCATTCTCATCAGTGTGAGGAATTTTTGAAAGGACATCAAAAAAAGGTTTAATAAAATAAAATAAAAATGTGACACAATAAGGGAGAATAAAGATGGGGTAATAGGGAAAAATCAGATATTTACAAACAAGTTGTAAAAGGGGAAAAAAATAACAGTGAATTGTGCATGTGTATTGAATCCAATTTTGTATTAAATCTAATTCTGATTCAACATATTTTTCTCCTCCATTTTTTTATACTTGATTATGGTATATTTATACCTATAACGATATCTTTCAACTATATATATATAGTTTCTATTTTCTTTTTGAAACATATTTCTATTATATATATATGTATGTATAATGTAAATAGACATACATGAACCTCATATGGCACATCCTAATTTGTTTAATCAGTTATTCACTGAGAGTGCTCCATAACCAAGTGGAAAATAGTTGGAGCTATGACCAATATTTGTTTGAAATAAACAAACTAAAAATGATTAATTTTCAATATACTTGCATAAAGAAAATTTGTATATATTTATCATATAACCTAACAGGATCTCTGTTCATGTGTCCCCTTCATCATCATTTAATGTCCCCTTTTCATACTGCCATATATTAGATCAGGGGTCACCAAAGAGAGTCTGAGGGACTCCCTAGGGGTCGGCGAGGAGTTACAGGGGATCAATGATAGCTAAGGGGTCAGTGTGTGAAAGACCAGCTCACCCAGATGAACTGCCTGAAATTCCTAGTCAGCACCATGCTCATCCCTCTCGCTGATGTTGTCAATTTTAATAAAAGATATTCCAGCAATATGATGTGTTTCTTCACATTTTCTAACTGTGAAAACAATTTCATAAAAAAAGTTTAATGCTGTATACTCATATTCGTAGTTTTATATGTAAAAAGTGTGTCATCTTCAATAGAATTTCTTAATTTGCCGAACATGTATATTTTAGCTAATATTTTAATTGCCAGCATTAGTACCTGGTACGCATTTAAGATATGGTATGGTAGGGTAGAGTATTAAGATATTTTAAATGAGGAGGGTGGTCGATGCGGAAGGAAAAGTGGCTAAGGGGGGCAATGTGGAAGGAGAAGTGGCTAAAGGAGGGGCGATGTGGAAGAAGTGGCTAAAGGGGGTTGATGCAGAAGAACAAGTGGCTAAAGGGGGGCAATGTGGAAGAAGTGGCTAAAGGGGTGAGGGTCGATGATCGAAAAAGTTTGGCGATCCCTGTGTTAGATGCTTCAACAGTTGAAGACCATGTCATGCTCCAATGTTTACTTAGGCATGGTGTTTTTACAGCTGGGTCTCTTTCTTGATGCCAACCACTTTACAGAGTACATTGGTGGAGTTACCTTGTAACTTGCAAGACTAAGGGCCAAATGGGGCTCTAATCACTAAAGGAGAACAGCAGATAGGGGGTGCAAGTATACTTGGCAGGATGATGAAAGGGTGTAAAGTATGGAATGTGGAACTGGGTGGTAGTGGAGAAAGTAACAAAGTAGGGATCAACTGGGAGAGGTAATATGGACAGGACAGGGGATAAGGAAGGGATTAGTATCAAGGATTAATGAGAAGGGGAGGGACAGAGAGGTAAGGCTATGCTAAGGGCTGTGTAGGGAATTCCACAGCTAACTCATGTTATAAGGGCAAATATGAACAGATGGTGTGAGGGAACATGAAAGAGAGATTAATGGGGGAAGGTGAGGATCCAGTAAGAATCATTGGAAGAAATTTGTTGCCACACCTGCATCTATTATATACAAGGATTGAGAAAAATAATTCCTTACTCAGAAATGGTGAGGGTTGGCACCAGGAAGAGTATCCCACCATGGAATATCTACCTAAACAAATTTGCATCTGACATTCACTTCTGTATGGAAACTTGGAAAAGTAGATGTTAAAACAATGAGGGCAATGACATTGCTGATTTTATGCCAATCTAAGAAGCCATTATTAGAATTTTAAATCTTTAATATTTTCTTTAATTTACGTTTCTCCTTGTATAATTCATGTTATTTTATTACCCCAACTCCATGGAAGCAATATTTTTTTAATATTCTTCGGAGTACTTTCAGTCTTTTCTTATTGTTCTCCTCTTCTTCTTCCATTATTATTAAGGTAACAAGCTGGCAGAATCATTAGCACTTCGAGTGAAATGCTTAGCGGTATTTCTCCTGCCTTAACGTTCTGAGTTTAAATTCCATTGAGATCGACTTTGCCTTTCATCCTTTTGGAGTCGATAAAATAAGTACCAGTTGAATACTGGGGGTCGATGTAATTGACTCATCCCCTCCCCCAAAATTGTTGCCCTTGTGGCACAATTTGAAACCTTTATTATTATTATTATCATCATCATTTATGGTTTCCTTTCATTATAACTTTATTTCAGCTGCCTTAGTACTTGGCATCCTCCGGAGGCCAAGAGTCACAAGAGCACTTTTGTTTAGCTAAACCTATCACCACATTTATTCCATTTTAGATGGAGAATGCTTTCCGTAGTATATGGGCTGTACCCATCAAGGTTATCTCTTGTAGTTCACAGAGATTGGAATTACCAGGGAGTTGCTTAATTTACTTCTCAGATCCCTTCTTTATCATTCCCAATACACCAATTACTACTGGTAATATCATAGTGCTAAGCTTCCACATTTTTGTGATTTCAATTTACAGATCTTTATAGTGAGACAGCTTTTCATATTCCTTTCTTGAGACATTTTGATCTTGTGGGACAGACATGGACAAGTTCCTCTGTTGTAGTCCTTGTTCACAATGTCTGGTTGATTGGAGTCAATTTTTCTGTCTATTTGTATTGGGAAGTTCCAAAGAATGATGACGCCCTCACCATTTGCTACATCCTCTGGATGGTGCCTGTGCCACTTATTATTATTATTATTTGGTGAGCTGGCAGAATTGTTAGTGTGTTGAACAAAATGCCTGGCAAGTTTTCTTCCTATTTACTGCATTCTGAGTTCAAATTCTGCCTAGGTCAACTTTGTCTATTATCTTTTGGGGGTCAATGAAATAAGTACCAATTAAGGGGCAGATGTAAGCAACAAACCCCACCATTATAAAATTGCTGGCCTTGTGCCAAAATTTGAAAATTATTATTGTTGTTGCTGAGGTGGCAAGCTGGCAGAATCATTGAACTGCTGGACAAAATGCTTTGGAACATTTCTTCCATCGTTATGTTATGAGTTCAAATTGCACAAGGTCGACTCTATCGTCTGTTCTTTTGGGGTCGATGAAATAAGTACAAGTCAAGCACTGCTGTCAATGTAATCAACTTTCCTCCTTCCCAACAATATCGGGTGTTGTGCCTATAATAAAAAGAATTATTATTATATGGCCTTATACCACAGTTTTGAAGCCATTCTTCTTCTTCTTCTTCTTCTTCTTCTTCTTCTTCTTCTTCTTCTCCTTCTCCTCCTCCTCCTCCTCCTCATCATCATCATCATCATCATTATCATTATTATTATTATTATTATTATTATTATTAAGGTAGTGAGCTTGAGCTAGCAGAATTGTTAGCATACCTGGTAAAATACTTAGCGGTATTTCATCTGAACTCTATGTCCTGAGTTCAAATTTCGCCGAGGTCAGCTTTGCCTTTCATTCTTTCGGGGTCGATTAAATAAGTACCAGTTACACACTGGGGAGGTAGGGTCAGTGTAATCAACTTAATCCCTTCCCCCAAATTTGAGGCTTTGTGAAAGGATTATTATTATTATTATTATAACAGCAAGCTACCAGACTCATTAGCATGCCAAGCAAAATGTTTAGTGGCATTTTGTCTGTTTAGGTTCTGGGTTCAAATTCTGCCATGATTGACTTTACCTTTCATTCTTTTGGGGTCGATAAAATAAGTGTCAATTTAACACTGGGATCAATGTAATTGACTAGTCCTTTCCTCAAAATTATTTTTTATTTATTATTTATTTATTTATTATTACAGGTACTATTTACAGGGAAACCAGTCCAAGAGCTGTGTCAAACTATGTTAGGTGTCATGTCACTCTTTCCAGGTATGATCTTGAAGTTCATTTGCATTTCTTTACTTTTCTTCACTGATCTCCATTTATTTCTCCCCCCCAATATCAACTTTGCACAAGAAGGATGATGGTGTAAAAGATAAAAGATCTCTATATGTCATGCTGATGACTTCTAAAAAGAATGAAATAGTGTTGTACATAATTGCCTAAGACTGGAAATTTAAGGCCCTTTGCAATAAGTAAGCAAAACAAATTAAACATGTGTATTCTATGCATCTTAGTCTTTGTTCTTTAATTTCAAAGTCAAACCTCCAGTCCTACCAAATATGGAAAAATGATTATTTCCCTTGTACCAGTTGTCTGCTAGGGGATGCCACATATTTCAATAAAATATGATATTGGGTCATCCCATAAATAATGCTGTTTTTGCAATTGCATGAACTAAAAGTTGGAGGGGGATGGGATAAATTACCTGCATCAACTTGTTATAAAAGCAGGTAATAATTTTACCTTGTACTTACTCTTTGTCCAAGTTTTGAAGGGTGCAGTTCGATTTTAACAATTATTTTTGCAAAGCTATAATGGAAGTGACAAAGGAGCATATTCAGCATATTTTGCTTTATGGGTTCAATAAAGGCAACAACTCAACAGAAAGTGCAAGGAATATTAATGCAGTAAATGGGGATCAGACAATAAGCATAAGCCAGTGTCAGCAGTGGTTCCAGAAATTCCAAGCCAAAAACTACAGTCTAGAAGACAAGTCTTGTCCTGCAAACTCTGGTGGAACAAAATCCTGTCAAGTCTACCAGATACATGGCAGAGCATTCTAGAAAATGAAGGAGAGTATATTTTAGATTAAAAACGAATATTGTTTATCTTAATTTTGAAAAATAAAAGAAGTATAAAAAAAAACTATTATTTATGGTATGACCCAATACATAAATAGGACAGTAGAACGACATAACTGGCTGAATGGTGGATAGATGCTTTGCAGTACATCGTTAAGTCCTTCTTTATGCCTTTAGATATCGAGTTACATCCCTTCTATCTCTTATACAGATGATGTCACCTTTTATTCTTTGGTTTCTTTTTTTTTTCTTGCAAACTTTCCATTCACATGCAACCTAGACACCTCATGTCAGGCTTGCATTATTTTATTAACAAAAAATATTAAAACCTCTTCCAACACCATGACTAAAGAAGTCTTGCATTTCCCTATCTCCGCAACATGAACAACATCAACTGCACTTGGTGGCATAAAAGACACACAACAGGTGTATTAGACTCACCCCAATTTCGGCAGTGCATATTCAAGAAAAAAAGTCCATTAAAGAATATAATATAGATCCAGTGTAGATTACAGCACCCAGAGCCTTGCTGTTTTTTTCAATGGGGGCCTCTTATATCCCATTAAATCATAGTGTGACCAGGTAATCATATGCTATTATACATCACTGGTCACAATGTGCTTCACATTGTTTTAGATTTCAAATAATACCGCCCCACTGGCTAGGCAAGCAGGCCAACATTCGCCCTGAGCGGAAGGCTATTCTGTCACAGGGTAATCCATTTACAGTCATCAAATACAGTAAATAACCCCATCAAAGTTCATCTAAATCCCAGGCCTCACAGTCTGTGATGATATATCAGTGCAACCTCACATATGTAACATTGATTTTAAAGATAGATAAGACCTTATCCTTGAACAACTGCTTACTTGAGCTTTGTAGAAGCTCAAGTGAGATGCACGTACCATTAGAGATTGAATCAGAAGTCAGTATAACACTCTATACATGCAGGGTTTAAACAGCTATTATGACTCCTCTAAGGCAGCAAGCTGGCAGAAACGTTAGCACACCAGGCAAAATTCTTAGCAGTATTTTATCTGACTTTACATTCTGAGTTCAAATTCCATCAAGGTTGACTTTGCCTTTCATCCTTTCAAGGTCGATAAATTAAGTACCAGTTGCATACTGGAGTCAATCTAAGTGACTGGCACCCTTCCCTCCAAATTTTGGGCCTTGTGCCTAGAGCAGAAAAGGTTTATAAGGCAACGAGCTGACAGAATTGTTTGCAGGCCAGGCGAAATGCTTAGCAGTATTTCGTCTGTCTTTACATTTTGAGTTCAAATTTCGCTGAGTTTGACTTTGCCTTTCATCCTTTTAGGGTCAATAAATTAAGTACCAGTTTTGTACTGGGGTCAATCTAATCGACTGGCCCCCTTCCCCAAAATTTCGGGCCTTGTGCCTAGAGTAGAAAAGATTATGACTCCTCTATAGGCACAATATGGGCAAATGGTCAAGAAGTTCACTTCACGCTCATAAGGATCTGGGTTCAGTCCCACTTCATGGCATCTTTAGCAAATGTCATTTTTTATAGTGTTAGATCATTCCAAATCTTTTGAGTGAAATTGTGGAGATGCATAAGAACTCATCAGGTGTCACACTGATTCTCTCAGAGAATTACATGAAGTGTAGACATCATCATCATCATCATGCTAGACTGGTTTGGACAATATGATAGGAGCTAGTAAGCTGGAGAACTATACCAACCTCCAATTGTCTATTTTAGCATAGTTTCTACAGCTGTATACCATTCCTAACACCAACCACTTTACAGACTGTACTGGGTGCTTTGTATGTTGCACCAGCACCAGTGCTTTATACATGGTATACTCAGTCACTTCTTCTTTAACTCAGGAACGGGTAATTCTGTTGGTCAAACACTTGAATCTTAATTGTCCAAATTATGGAAACCCATGACTCTTTTAATTTTGTATTTTATTAATTTGAGTTCTTTTAACTTTTACTGTTATATTTTCCTTTGTTTCTTTGATCCAGGTTTAATAGAATATGGCCTGAAGGAATCTGCCTGCTATTCCCCTCACAGACAAATCTCACCAACATTAAAATTTCACCAAATGGAATCCGACGACGGATTCCTAGAGGTCAGCTACCACAAAAATACCAACTGTGATATTCCCATCCCCCCCAGACCACCTTCAAGAACCACGAGTTTAGCATCCGAGCCAGAGAATCAGACGATAGTCCGTGACGAGAATGACGAGCTAGATTTACCGTGCAGTCCATTCAGATCAGCGCCACTACCCTCATCAGACACATTCCCTACAACTGCAATGTCTCTGCCACGCAGTACCGAAGCTGGATCTCAGAAAGACATGACCATCACAAAAGACACCAATGCTTCACACTCAAGCTCTGTGTCAACTGTTTCATCTGTGACAAAAATGGAACTTGATGCAACAGAGAAAGATTTGCTAAATAACAACAATCAGAACTGTAGAATTTCCTCCCATGCTGATGGATCTTCATCTCCTGTCATCAGTAGGGCTGAATTACATAACACAACAAAGACCACTCTAGGTCACATGGTTGCAGAAGATGATTTGCTCAAAGATCAAGGGAAGACTCGCTCTTCAGAGAGACGCCTCAAGGTAGACTTGGAGATTGACGAAAATGAAACCTTATCTGAAGACCTGAAACGAAGTGAGAGTATTGAAGAACTGGACTCTCCAGAGTCAATCAGTAAAATTGATCGAGAGGATTGCTTCTCATGGGAGGAAGACCGTATTGTACTTGAAATAAATGATGAACATGATTCAAAGAGTGATTGCGAAAGGTCTCCATGCCTAGTGTCAAGCAATTCCACTGATCCATCAACTGCTACAACCACCACTTCCACCACCAATGGCGTCTGTGATAAAAATGGCAGGCCACATAAGATTGAGGCTATTTCTGAGCTCCCTGGTGGCACAGCTGGACTAATACATCCCACTGCTGACAATTCCTGTGAGATGCCATTGAAAAATTCATCAACTACGCTGACACAATCCAAAGAAGACACTGCTGACGATCCATTTCTCCCATCTGAAGATTCCCACCAGGGGTCAAATAAAAAACCCTCATCTTTGAATATTGAAAGCAATTCCTTAGAGGATGGTATAGCCATGACAACAACACTTCAAGCAGATGAATATGGTCTCCCTTTGGCAATATTTTCCAAGGTCTGGAAATGTTTCTTTTTTATAATTACCACTCTTTATCATCATCATCATCATCATCACTGAAGTCAACTTTACTTTTCATCCCTCCAGGGTTGATAAAATACAGACCAGTCAAGTACTTATTCTATCGGTCTCTTTTGCTGAGCCATTAAGTTACGGGACCATAAACACACCAGCACTGCTTGTTAGGTGGGGGGGGGGAGACTAACACAAACATACACACATACATACAAAAGGCTTCTTTCAGTTTCTATCCACAAAATCCACTGACATGGTTGTGGTCAGCCCAAGGCTATAGTAGAAAACACTTGCCAAAGATGCCATGTGATGGGACTGAACCCAGAACCATGTGGATGGGAAACAAATTTCTTACCACACAGCCACGCCTATAGCTATCTATTGTGTTTTTAACACATGTCCATAACAGATGTTATTTCAGGACAAATACTGCAGTAACTAGCCTGTCAGTAGTGTATATACATTAAATATGATATACAGATACCTGTTTTACTAAATATGAGGAAACACCATTCAAAAGTAGTTGTTGAAAACTCCTAATTCCAGTGGTTTTGCAAATTTTGTACACCCCCTCGTAATTTCTCTTGCATATCTCTGTGTACATATATTCTGGTTTTAGAAACCTTGCTCCCATCCTTTATCTCATTATTTTTATTTTCTTTTATCTTTCTTTTCCTTTCAGGGCTGCCTGTGTCATCCCTATCTCTCGCTGCAGTTCTTTGATCTCCTTGAAGATGTAAATGTGCGGGGTTTCGTAATTGGTGCCACAAATATATTGTTTAAACAGCGCAAACACCTCACTGATGTCGTCGTAGAGGTAAGTTGCTGCAGAGAGTAGAAACAATGGGCTGGGACAAAGATTGGTAAGTGGATAGAGTGCAGGACTACCTACCCAAAGAACGTGTGTTTGCATCTACTGTGCAGGGGTTTCATTGTGTCTCTAGAACCTAACTTATCATCCTATGCAGCCACTTTAAATGATTGATTTGTAAATCTACAATGTGAAGGTTACGTATGAGAGTGTGTGTCTGTGTTGCTTCAGTAATTTGTAAAAACCAGTGCCAATATTTTTGTTTTTTAACTGGCACTCTGTCAGTTATGACGACAAGGTTCCTGTTGGTCCAATGAACGAAACAGCCTGCTCATGAAATTAACATACAAATGGCTGAATGCTCCACAAACACATTTACCCTTAACATAGTTCTCAGGGAGATTCACTGTGACAGGTCTGGCCCTATGAAATACAGGTACAACTCGCTTTTGCTAGTTGAGTTGACTGTAACAACATGAAATAAAGTATCCTGCTCAGAGATACAACACGCCCCCCCAGGTATTGAACTCGTAACATTGTGATCATGAGTTGAATATCCTGATCACTTAGTCATATACAACATAGTTTCCTAGGTTTGCTCAGCAGTCTACTTCCACCACCACCACCACTTCATTGCATGTATAGAAGATAACTCATCTGATCTGAAGGTTACTTCCCTGTTGCTGGTCTTAATGGCTCTGTAAAAAAAAATCATGTCCACTGCCTTTTCTAAGTTCTAAACTAATTAAAAAATTAAATAAATAAAATTTCTGTATTCAGTCTTTACAATTACTTTTACTATTTTCAAAATATGTTAAGCATACCATATTTCTTTTGTTTATTCTCTCCATGACATGACCACCACCACTTAGGTAAACGATGGACGAATCGACTTCCATGACAATGAATTGAAGAAACAGCTGAATCTAACAACAACAGATTTGAGGTTTGCAGACTACCTCGTGAAAATTGTCACCGAAAATAAAACCCTTTTCCTTGATGGTACAGGTAAGTTATTAATAGACTGGCTGGAGACAGTCATAAAGGGTCGGCATCTCATGTCTCGTTACAAACACTACATTTTATCTATTGGTTTAAACTTTTTTTGATTCTCAATAGCCCAGTCCACTTAGCTGTAAAGTAGGTACTGCTCCAGATCACCTCTGATAGTCAGCCAAACAAGTAGTTGCAATCCATTGATCTGTCTTTATTTAGCTCTCAGGTCAGCTCTGATTGAATGTACCTATTGTGAAAAGTAATCCATCCATGATCATCATCATCATCGTTTAACGTCCATTTTCCATGCTAGCATGGGTTGGATGGTTCAACCGGGGTCTGGGAAGCCAGGAAGCTGCAACAGGCTCCAGTCTGATCTGGCAGTGTTTCTACAGCTGGATGCCCTTCCTAACGCCAACCACTCCATGAGTGTAGTGGGTGCTTTTTACGTGCCAAGGGATGCTGGTAGCGGCCACGATCAGTTGGTGCTTATTACGTGCTACCGCACGGAAGCCAGTAAAGGCGGCACTGGCATCACCCACGTTCGGATGATGCTTTTTATGTGCCACCGGCACAGGCATCTAACTACAATTTCCAAATCATAATATTTCTAGAACTATATCATTTAAAACAGCCAGGTTATGATTTTTGATGGAGGAATAAATAGAAGCTATTTCCAGAAGACTGAACAACTACACAGAAGCTCCCTAATTGACTCAAAAAGAATTGGTCTGTATGTTGTTGTGGTGTTTCAACTCCGATTGATTTCTGTATGATGACACTTTCGACTTTAGAAATATTGCAACAATCTCTGTAGAAATCAGCTTTATTGATCTTTTTGGTCCAGAAAGGGTGACCTTAACCTAGTTTTCTTGTTTATTGGAAACAAAATCTATATTCTTTTAGTAACCACAACGAATTCATAAAGTTTGATATTTAGTTCCAAATTTATACCATCATCATAGCTCTCATACACACACAGTGTGTGCTTTGTTTGTATGCCAACCATTTTACAATACATTCTTCTAAGGGCTTTGACAAAATTATTGGATGTGGTGAATTGGAAGAAAAAGCCTGAGAAATCTGTTTTTAATTTCATTAAATACTTATATTCATTAAATGTTCTCAATCTCATAGTCTTTCTCTTTCTCAACACTGTTATAGTTATACATATGCCAAATATGCTGTGGGATAGCATCCAGGGAAAGCTCCCTACACGATATATAAAGAAAACACACACTATGTATGTGCGACTGATAATATTTATTTTATGAGATCTGCTTTTAATTCCTAATCATCATTCTAGTTATTTATTGAACCCATTTGATTGTCCCCACTCAGTCCACTCCAACTACAGTTCTTCCTTGATACCATTTCCTTTCCTTACTGCCCAGAAGTTTTTTCACTTGTTACCCATCCTCCATCATGGAGGAGCACAGCTTAATGGTTAGGGTATTGGGCCCATGATGGTAAGATTGTGGTTTCAATTCCTGGACCAGCCGATGTGTTGTATTTCTGAGCAAAACACTTCATTTCCCGTTGCTCCAATCTGCTCAGCTGGCAAAAATGAGTAACCCTGCGATGGACTGGCACCCCATCCAGGAGGGGAATATATACGCCATGGAAACCGGAAAACTGGCCTTTATGAGTCGGCATGGCTCAAGAAGGAACTTGACCTTTTTTACCATCCTTCATGCATTAATACTGTTCTCCTCCCCTCTGGGCCATGAAATTATTTCTCCACCACCATCACCACGTCTTACTATCCCCATTCACTTCACATGCCTCTCTCTCTCTCTCTCTCTCTCTCTCTCTCTCTCTCTCTCTCTCTCTTCCCCATCTACTCCTGCAACCAAACCAACATCATGTCATCTCCCTTTTGTCCTTCTCCTGTCTACTGTATCATCATTACTGTTCTGCTGCCTTACTCTATCAGACATCTCTGTCGATGATGATGACTTTGAACCCAGAACACACACAACCAGAACAGATACTGGAAGGCATTCCCATTCAATACTCTTGCAGTTCTATCAGTCCTCTGCTCTGGACTGCTACTTAAATTTTTAGCCTTAAAAGGATGAAAGATAAAGTTGACTTCGGCAGAATTTGAACTTAGAACTCAGGGAACCCAAGCATATTCCAACAAGGTATTTAATCTGATAATCTAACAAATTTGCCACTTCACTGCCTAAAGCTTTTGCTGATGAAAGATTAAATCAACTGCACTGGACTTGATATCCAGTTTGTGACAACATTTTCCAAGTGATTTTGTAACTATTCCATCACCACCGAGGGAACAAAAGCAGCATGGAATAAAAGAGTGTTATGGTCAGATTTGAACTTTGATCAGTGAGCAAGTTGTACTGTGGTGATGATAATGGCTGTTTCTTTGTGTCTGAAAATCATGAGGAAGAGCGGTACATTCTCAGGTGGCCATGAAACCAATCCTTGACGCTGCAGGAGAGCTTTTCTTCCTGCTGTGCTTAATAGTTTTAAACTAAGAGTCAGTTCCTACACTCCAATCCCACTCGGAGGTCTGACCACAGTGGCTCAGCAGGCCAAAAGGTAGCAGTGACCAGCAAGCTATAGGTTTTTACACTGACATGGCCTTTTCCTAGGTGAATTGCTTTACAGTACTGGAGAGCTTCACCTACCCTGGAATTACCCAAAGGGTGTCACCTGAGTCCCCACCCCTTAATTTGCTGCCAAGGTTGATTCACCTCCCCTAACCTTCCTCTTTCCTAAGGCATTCACAAGGCATTGAGGGTTTGTGCTTTGAGTTTATTCCCTAACCTACTAATTAGGCAATAGCTGGGACCCTTAGCAGGTGCTACTACTCTGGGTGAGAGTAGTCCAATACCTCATACTTTAACCAGTCATCTCTGTTGTTTCTACATGCTTTGATAATTTCTTCTTTCTTCATTAATTGTAGAGTGGGAAGGAGGAGACGAATGGGTGAGACTACAGTTCAAGGAATACATCTTGTCCCTGCTCGCCAGCACGCATAATGGAGGTGAGTTACCGCTTCTGTCAACTTCCTGAAACTAACCTTTTCAACACAGTCGTATAAAAACTGGGAATAGACTTGCATAAAGGAAAGGTGGGAATATGAAAAAGAACTCTCTATCTTTAACACTATTCTTTTATTGGTTTCAGTCATTTGACTGCAGCCATACTGGAGCACCACCTTTAGTCGAACAAATCGACCCCAGGACTTATTCTTTGTAAGCCTAGTACTTATTCTGTCGGACTCTTTTGCCGAACTGCTAAGTTATGGGGACATGAACACACCAACATTGATTGTCAAACAACGGTGGGGAGACAAACACAGACACATAAACATATATATATATATATACAACGGGCTTCTTTCAGTTTCCATCTACCTAATCCACTCACAAGGCTTTGGTCAGCCCGAAGCTATAGTAGAAGACATCTGCCAAAGGTGCCATGCACTGGAACTGAACCCGGAACCATGTGGTTGGTAAGCAAGCTACTTACCACACAGCAACACCTAGAAATATTTTACATACTGCCAGTTTAAACAATGTAGGGCAGTAAACTGGCAAAATTGTTAGCTTACTAAACAAAATGCTCAGTGTCATTTCGTCCATTTTTATGTCCAACCCATACCAGCATGGAAAATGGACGTTATATGGTGATGATGATGTAAAATTATTCAAACATTATGCATACACTGGTTTAGACATTGTAAGCACAGAGGCTTAAATGCTGTGAAGATGTTGGTTTAGACCCGATGAGCACCATTCATGCATGTGTTGTTGCCAGTGCTGCCTAACTGGCTCCCCATGCTGGTGGCACATAAAAAGCACCATCTGAATGTGGTCGATGCCAGCCCCACCTTCCAACCCAACTGGTTCATATGCCGGTGGCACGTAAAAAGAACATGGCCAATGCCAGTGCCACCTTACTGGTTCCCGTGCCAGTGGCATGTAAAAAGCACCATCTGAACATGTCTGTTGCCAGTGCCACCTGACTGGCTCCCATGCCAGTGGTACATAAAAAGCACCCACTACACTCTCGGAGTGGTTGGCGTTAGGAAGGGCATCCAGCTGTAGAAACATTGCCAGATTTGATTGGAGCCTGGTGCAGCCTCCTGGCTTGCCAGTCCCCAGTCAAACTATCCAACCCATGCCAGTATGGAAAACGGACATTAAACAATGATGATGATAATGAATACGCTGATTTAAATACTATCGTGACACTAGTTTAACTTCTACAGAAACCTGTATATCAATGCCATAAGTACCAACACCAACACTGTAGATTTGCAAATACTCATAGTACAATGACACTAATGCCAACACTGCAACCACACCAATACTACCACTGTAACAATGCTGATGCACCTAGCGATAGGAGTCACCACTTTACACATTGTCCATTTACTGTTTGATGATCTGTATTTGATCGTGATATTTGTTTAATTCATGGCCAAGTACACAATGTGAAAGGTGTATCATTATCATCGTTTATTGTCTGCTTTCCATGCTGGCATGGGTTGGACGATTTCACTGAGGTCTTGAGAGCCAGGAGGCCGCACCAGGCTCCAGTCTGATCTGGCAATGTTTCTACAGCTGGATGCCCTTCCTAAATGCCAACCACTCCAAGTGTGTAGTGGGTGCTTTTTATGTGCCACCGGCACAGGAGCCAGTCAGGCAGCCCTGGCATCGATCACATTCGGATAAAATTTACAATGTACAGTATTTGGTTTTATTTTACTTTGCATCAATGTTAATGTGAACATGTGTGGCCTAGTTGTTTGGGTGTTGCACTCACAATCACCAGATTGCCAGTTCGATTCCTGGAGAGGGCTGCGTGTTGTGTTCTTGAGCAAAACGTTTCATTTCACATTGCTTTATTGCTGTGTGGGGACCAACATGTCAAAGAATGAACCTAGAGTTTTCTCTGCATGTTGTAAAGACTGACTAAAAGTGGTCGAGGCAGGATTTACACTTCATCTTTGTAAAACATTCACCAACAACCACCCAAACAGACCCATGGATGTTTGAAGGGTTGTCACCCGGGTGGTGCAAAAAGTGCCATCCACCAGCAGTAGAAGGGAATTACCAACAAATGGTGGATGCAGTGACATGCTGCTACAATGTAGACCTCCTTACTACTACTACTACTACTACTACTACTAATGTTATAACAGTACAACACAAAACAAAATAGTCATTACTGCTTGTATATCACACACACACACACACACACACACATTTCAAATGAATACATAGATGCAATCATGTACTAACTGTTTAAATCTGTCATGTATCTCTCTCTCTCTCTCCCTCTTATGTATTTTACCCTCTTCTCCTCTCTCTCTCTTTCCCTCTTATCCCTCTTTGTATCACTCTATCTATCTATCTATCTATCTCTCCCTGTGCAACTCAGATGAGAAGCTGATGGAGGACTTCAACTTGACCTTTATCCAAGCTTGGAAGACAACCCATAACTACCGATTGTGGCACAGCTGTAAACACCCTCTTATCGAGTCAGTCTCGCAGTCGTAAGTACTGGTTTCTGTACTGGTGATGGTGGTTAGTGGGAGCAGCCGTAGAAGGGTGGGACAATGCTATGGTGACAGCTGTAGTTGTTGGTATGCTGGTGTTGATGGTTGTAGTGGTGGTGTTTAAAGGGAGGGTGCAGTTCGTAGTAGTAGGCATGAGTTGATGTGGTGATTGCTGAAATGGCAGCAGTGATCGTTGGAATGGTGTGGTTGCAGTAATTGGGGTTGTAAAGGTGAGGGTTTGAGTAGTAGTTACACTGTTGACCTTTGACCTTTCTCCCTTGAAATCTTGATCTACTTATCCTATCCCACTTCACCTACACTGCCCTGCCACATAACTAATTCTCTCCACTACTGACACACTAATATCCAGTCAATCTGCTAGAAATAACAGTCAAATCTCTCTCAAATCATACCCCACCAGCTTAAATACGGAAGGGAATACATTGGGTAATGTACCTCTATATAAACTTTTAAAAAGGTGGGATGGTCACAGTTGGAACATCTTACATTATAAATCTACTTAATCAGGGCTGATTTGGAGCTAAACAGCAACAACCTACTGATTCCCATGCTATCTGATCCCTAATTCCCTATATTTATTATCCCATTTATCTGAATGATATCACACTATTGCCTCACTAATAATCCCTTCTCTCTTGGCCTTCAACTATTTACATTACAGGAACGAGCCAAAGAAATGCCACAAAGGACAACACAGAGGCCACATAGAAAGCTCATTGACTTAAAAGGAAACATGACTGATTGGGTTTCAGTAGAATGCTGTTTGGACTTAGGCTGAGGTTTATTCAGCCAAGTTTGGGTCACTTGAATGAGAGAGTATGTTGAAAGAGCCAACAAACCCATTGATTCTTGAATACAACATCTATAAGAGTAAATGCCAAAACAAATTTCTGTGTGTCAGTGTGTCACACTTTGCCCCCACTCTCTCAGTATTCAGTGACATTTCTCCTGCTTAGGTGAGAGTAATAGGGAGGTATAGAGACAGTGAGGGTGGTAGTAGATTGACGGTTTTGATAGTAATGGGGTGATAGTAATAGTATGAGCTGTAGTTGTGATAGAGGTGGTGGTGGTAGCCGAGGCGGTGATAGTAAGCGATGCAAAAGACAGTGGTGATGGTGATGGAGGGGAAGGTAGCGAAGTCAAAGATATTGATGGTGGTGGCGCCAGAAGTGTGAACTATGTGTATGGCAGTTGTGGTGACAATGGTCGTGGTGGTGGTCTTAGTGATGGTGATGGTTGAAAACAATCAACAGAAAGAGAGAGAGAGAGAAAGAGGTTAGACAGAAAAAAATGTATTGACCCCCGAATGGGAAGACAAAAAATGTTGTTTATCATGTAGCTTTGCAATAAGTTCCAAGTCGACAAATTATATTGTTTTGATGAATATTGTTCATTGCTTGAAAAATATTGGTCAAGTTTAATAAAAATTTAATATGTGCTCAATGCACGAAGTGTCACTGTTGGGCCCAAAGCCCAATGAAGAGCCCTCCACAGGAATTAGCTTAAAAGCTGCCCGATAGTTGGCAATATGACCTGGTGTTGCATCTGTAGATGTATTTAAAACTAGTCACCCCACACCGTCACTATACTAAACCCCTACAACATCCCTAAACACAGTGTGTGTGCATGGTTTTAGGTTCAGTTCAGTTATGCCACACCTTAGGCAAGTGTCTTCTATGATAGTTTTGATCTGACCAAAGCCTCGAGTGAATTTGGTAAATAAAAACTGAAAGAAGCTTATTGTCTAAATACGTGTGTGTGCATGTTCATGTCTCCTTGTCGTAACATTATGTGCTGATTGTAAATAGACATCACTGTCATACAGGTGTCATTGTCTGTTTGAAATCTTCCATGAAAAACATGTCCAGCCATTGTGTTTGAAGGACTTAGGGGATGGGGGGAATTACCTTGCTTAGAAAATAGGTGAGGCTTGGCAACAAGAAGAGTATATGGCCATAGAAAATTTTCCTCAAATAATTTAGAATTTCATTTGGCCCAAGCAAGTATCGCAAAGTGGACATAATGTCCCTTTCATTGCCATATCTCAGTATAAATCCACTGCCTTTGTTTCAGTTTAGTAAAATAACTTTGTTGTTAAATTGGTGTTTGGAACAAATTAACATGAAATGACAGAAAGTTTTGGTTTAGATCACATTAAAACGGTAATTTGGTGCCATGCAACCATGGGCAGTCTCAGGCAGGTTGGGGAGGGGCTAATGCAGTTTCGCACCTCTCCTTGAAAGGTGCATTTTTAAAAAAAAGTTTTTTCAGATTCCTACGTATAAGATGTTAGAGATTACAAATACGCAAAAAAAAATTGTTTTTTAACCACCACCACCACTACCACCCTCCGCTAAAATTTTGAACTTTTCGAAATTTTTTTTCCCTATGCTTTAGATGATGGAGATTCTGAATATGCAAGAAACCACATCATCAAAATTTTAAACTCAATAAGCATATAGATATGTGTATAAAGAGATAAATAGATATGAATATCCTCCTGGGGCTAAAAGCAAAAGTAACACCGTCTTCTATAGGACCGCCACATTTAGTTGACATATATATTTCATGAATAAACGGATAGGGATAAATAGATAGACAGACAAATAAATAAATGGATGAAAAAGTTCAAAATTTAAAATTGGGGAGGGGATGAAATTTGAGCCCCTTATTAAACTTTATAACATTAATTATTAAACATTAATGTTTGTTTCTCATAAAATGGTGTATATTTAATTTACATTTGATTATTATTTACGATTATTTAAGGCAAACACAAGTAAAACACAAATTCTTTTCATTTTAATGTTTATGTCTGGATTTAATTTCGATTTGCATGTGTTCAAAAATTTGCTACAATCTCTTTAAAGTAAACAAAATCAAAAATTTTATTTGGGGTTGGGGAATAAAAATTTTTTTTTGCATATTCGTAATCTCCAACCTCTAAAACATAGGAATCTGAAAAAAGTTTTTCAAAAAACTGCATTTTTCAAGGAGAGGCGCAAAACTGCATTAAGCCCCCAGGTTGGTACCAAAAGGGTTAAAATGACGATGATGATCATAATGGTTAATAGTGGTGGGGACAGTGGCCATATATAATGATGATAATGATGATGATATCTACTTACAGACATCCATTCCAAGGGCATTTGAATATGAGTGATCTTCGTGTGCGGTTGTCACAGTAAGTCTGACTTATTTTCTACTCTCTCTGTCTCTTTTTCTCTCTCTCTCTCTCTCACACACACACACACTCTTATGGTAACACAGTACACATCCTCTTGGCCACACTTATTGTTATATCCTTATGCCTCCAATATCATAGTATGGCTGACATTACAGTTCTATATTTAAGAGATGAAGAATTATGTACATTATTTACATTTGACGGATATTTGTCCTCATCTTGTTTGTTATTAACACAATGTTTTGGCTGATATACTCTCAAGCTTTCATCAGGTGTCTTGGGGAAATTTCAAACCTGGGTCCTCATTCCTAAGGTATTTTTCCATGTTATTATTATTATGGTCCCTGCCTGGAATCAAACTCGGAATCTTGGGGTTATTAGCCCGCACTCTTAACCACTCTACCAAGACACCTGATGAAGGTTGGAGAGTATATCAGCTGAAACGTTGTGTTAACAACAAACAAGATGAGGACAAGTATCCGTCAAATGTAAATAATGTACGGTTGTTATTGTCAACGATAGATAAAAAATACATTGTAACAGTGTATTAACAATACAAAATAGAAACAGCGGCAGTAACAAACGCAACGAACCAACATCCAACATCCTCACTCGAACTGTAAACTGTAACTGGACTTGGAAGACCAAACTACAAACTGCCAACTATGTCAGACCACTACTACTTATATGTAGTGGTCCTGTCTATTCTCATCAGAGGATGTTATACTCTTGCCACAACACTTATACATATTCACGTTTATCAGTATTCCACCACCCAAACTACACCACACCACACCATGTCACTAACTGCCACTGTAATGATTATTACAGTTCCATAGAATAGTGACTCTAATGCACAACTGCTCAGTGAAATACCTTCTACATCAGTGATGTTTAACTGGTGTCCATATGGCTCTCAGAGGTCCATATAAGATTTTGTTTTAAAAATTTATGTACAATAAATTGGTTATACATTTACAATACACAAAATATTGTAATAACGTTTTACACAATTTCTAATAATACTTAATTCTTAGTCTACAATAAAGTTTTTTTTAACCCTTTCATTACCGTATTTATTTTGAGATGCTCTGTGTTTCTGTCAATAACTTAGTTATCATTAAGCTAGTGTTAGGAATATGGATTGTGACTAAGGTTTGGTGGAAGATTTTAATTCAAAACTTATGAAAACAAGATGTTTGTACTCAGAGCCAGAGACAGTTTCAGCTGGGTTGGTAATGAAAGGGTTAAACATTAAATTGCTATAAGGGTCCAATAGAGTAAAAAAGGAATCAAAGGGGGTCCATAGGTAAAAAAGGGTTGAGAAACACTGTTCTACATGGTCACTCAACCCATTAGAAATAACAACCAAATCTCAACATATCACACCCTGCCATCTTTTTCTTGTTTTTTCTTTTATACAATTTTATCCCAAACATATCTTGAAGCCACTGTAGTGTAAGGAACTACAAAAAAGGAAAAGAAGGAGGTCTGCAAATTCAAAAGATGTTGATTGACATGAAATTTAAAAGTCTGAATATCATAGATTAGAGGAAAACAATATGGTTGTAGTGAGTTCCAGTGAGCAGAAGTTATTAGAAGAAAAGGTCTTAGGACTAAGAGGAAACTCTTAAAAGAAGATACATTGGAGGCATGCTGTAACAAAAGCTAAACAAGGCCTCACCACCAGTCATCTTACAGCATTAGGATAAAGATCCTTCCCAAGTCATATAAACTCAGAGGGTCAGTTTCTGGTGCATGTATTCCCCGCTGGACAGGATGCTGGTCAGTCACAGGAGAATGCATTTTTGCCAGCTGAGTGGACTGAAGCAATGTGAAATGAAGTATTTTGCTCAAGAACACAATGCATTGCCCGGTCCAGGAATTGAAACCACAAACTTACGATCATGAGTCCAACACCCTAACCACTAAGCCACGTGCCTCCACTCTTACAGCATTGCCAGAAACTAACACTACTTCACTATACAACAATACTAAACCCTTTCTAACCCCACTTGCTTTCCTGTACCATCAGTACTATGAAACCTAAGCTACACTGTACAACATTGCTATGCTCCCTCTAACACATCTGCTTTTCTCTCCCCATCAGCACCATGCAGAGCACAGAGAAGGGTAAGAAACTAAATGCTGCTGTGTCCCAAACCGGGAAATATGTTGTACAGACTGGCAAAGTATTTGGTGAGTAGACTCAGTATTTCTTCTTTCTCACTTTGTAGTTTTCGTCTTTCCCCTCCACTTTCCCATCTTCTCCTACTTACTTGTTTCTATTTCCTTTTTCTTCTCTTTCAATTTTCTTTCTCCTACTTATGCCTTTCCATTTTCCCATTTTTGTTTCATGGTGGTGATCATAATCATCGTCAGATAACTGGCTTGCCAGACCTCAGTCAAACCATTCAACCCATGCCAGCATGGAAAGCAGACACAAAAGAATGATGATGATGATGATGATAATTGTTGTTGTTTTGCTGCTATTACAACTGTCACCTTACCTGTTGCTTCATCTGCAGCCCAGGTGGAGTTCCATTCCAGAACATCATCATATACAACTCTGTCTGTGTGTGTGTGTGTGTGTGTTTGTGTGTGTGGTACTTGATATCCTTACTGGTGCTGGTGTCACGTAAAAGGTACCCAGTACACTTTGTATAGAAGTTAGCATTAAAAAGGGCATCCAGCCAGGCCCTTCGCTAGACTCCAAAATATTCTGGGTGAGCTCTAATTGTTGAAAACTGTATTTTCTAAATCTGGGAGTGCACATTTCGAATAGTGAATGGGGCTGTACTGTCCAATGCACCCTGTTAGTGATGGTCATGCATCCAGCCATAGAAACCATTCCAGAATAGATATTGTAGCATAGTACAGCTCCTGTTGACCTATCCAACCCACACCATCATGTAAAAGGGACATTGAATGAGGATGAGGATATATACAGGCATAGATGTGTGGTAAGAACCCTGCTTCCCAACCACATGGTTCCGAGTTTAGTCCCACTGCGTGGCACCTTGGCCAAGTGTCTTCTACTATAGCCTTGGGGCTGACCAAAAGCCTTGTGTGTGGATTTGGTGGACAGAAACTGAAAAAAGCCTGTCATATATATATATATATATATATATTTGTGTCTGTGTTTGTCCCTTCCCCCATCACTTGACAACCGATGCTGGTATGTTTACGTCTCCGTAACTTAGCGGTTTGGCAAAAGAGATCGATAGAATAAGTGCTAGGCTTACAAAGAATAAGTCCTGAGATCAATTTGTTCAACTAAATCCCCTTAAGATAGTACTCCAGCATGGCCACAGTCAAATGACCGACACAAGTAAAGGAATAAAAGAATGTATATGTATGTAAGTTATGGTATATTCCATTTGCCAATGGTCCTTCAGCAACAACACACCCTGATAAACTCAGTGACCACTACTAAATTCAGACCACGACAGACAGAGAGGATGTTTTTGAAGTTGAGAATTTGAACTTATGGAGACAACATTTACCTATTACCTGAGAAAACACAACCAGATCTCAAAATGCAGGGAAATGGTTGCATAATCAAATACCTGCACACCTGGAGAACTACATTGTGTAGAAAAAATTGTAATGATTGAAAATAGATGTCCAACCGTACTCCTTCTTTTTGGCTCCAAAATTTTGCAATTATATATATATCACTATATAATAAAAGGGTAAAAATCATTAATGATTTATACCAAGTGGTCAGCGTGGAAATAAAACCTCATAGGTACATTTTATAAATAATTATAACAAGAGCTTGGCTTGTGCCTCACCACACACTGAAAAATAGACGTCAAGAGACACTATTACTACTATAAGTTCTCCGAGAGAAACACACTACATAAAAGGCTAGCAAAAGAAAGAAAAGGAATCAAATTTTCAGTTAACCGTGTACATGATCGTGTTTTGGACTTAAAGTAATAAAAAACATTACCTTTTGCCTTCATTAGTGTCGGTACTCCTGGCATAAATGTACAAGTATTTAATTTAAGCCCGAAACACGATCATGTACGCAATTAACGGAAGTCTTGATTCGTTTTCTTTCTTTTGCTAGCCTTTTATGTAGTGTGTTTCTCTCAGAGAACTTATGGTAGTAATAGTGTCTCTTAACATCTATTTTTCAGTGTGTGGTAAGGCACAAGCCAAGCCCTTGTTATAATTATTTATATCACTGTATATTTATCATGATTCCTTTCAGCAATGAGTGTTCTCATATTTCATCTGTTCATTGTTCATTCATTTGAACAACTTCCTTAATGTGCAAGTGGTTGAGTATACCACAGACCTTTCTACTCTTAAAGTAGTCGAAACAGAATGTTTCTTTGCTGTTTTTTTTCATTTTCATTTGGACAAGGTTTTTCCAGGTTGTCATGCAACAATGAGATTGGTGCTATTAATGTACCTCTTGAACCTTTGTAAGTCAATACCTGCAGGAATAGTATTTCAGAGAGCCAACATTCTAGTGGGTGAAAGGCTATAATGATTAGTGCTGAGCCTGGGGGAGAGGTCACAACAAGGGTGACGTGAGGAGAGAAGAGGGTGGGTATAAAAGCTTGAGTGGAGACGACATGAGCCCAGCTTGCTCTGTTGAGTAGAGGCCATTTATAGTAGTGAGAGAAAAGGTAGAGAGAAGGAACAGTGTACCCATGGTGGGCCTGAGGCTGATGTACGTCTGTGACAGAAAATAAGCATGAGACTGTCTCACTGACACTTGTAATGTAACCCTTAAGTAGATTATTGCACAGGGCCTCATGCCATAAACTAAAATACTCGAGCAGACACAGTATCACACGATACATGACAAGGCTGGCTTTTTGAATTAGATGGAGCAGGTACAGATGTGGCTGTGTGGTTAAGAAGGTTATTTCCGAACCACATGGTTGAAGATTCAGTCCCACTGCATGCCACCTTGCATAAGTGTCTTCTGTTATAATTTTGGGTTAACAAAAGCCTTGTGAATTGATGGAGTTAACAGAAATTAAAAGGTACCCATTTTATGTGTTGCCGGTAGCACGTAAAAGGCACCAACTGATCATGGATGTTGCCAGCCTCCTCTGACCCCTGTGCCAGTGGCACATAAAAAGCACCGACTACACTCACGGAGTGGCTGGCGTTAGGATGGGCATCCAGCTGTAGAAATACTGCCAGCTCAGATTGAGCCTGGTGCAGTCTCCTGGCTTCCCAGACCCTGGTCAAACCATCCAACCCATGCTAGCATGGAAAACAGACGTTAAACGATGATGATGATATGTATATATATGCATGTGTGTATCTTTCTCAACACATAATTATTTTTAATTAGATTTTTTTTTTATGTTTCCTGCATTAAATACTCATTAACTATGATTGATGCTTTTTGCTTCATTCCAACATCTTTTCTGTTCACCTTTGTGTTTTTTTTTCTTCTCTTGCAGGTGGCGCCATCACCTCTGCTAAGTCAGCCATGAGCTCATGGTTCAGCAGTTTTACCACAGAATGGAAACACCCCGAAAAGGATGGAATAGATGATGATGTTAACTGTGATAGGGAAGAAGACAGCGATGGAAATGGGGATGGGGATGGAGATGGTGATGGTGCTGATGATGGGAATGTTAGTGGCAAAGATGATGGTGATGATGCTGGCAGTCAACATGACTGAATCTCTCTCTCTCTCTCTCACACACACAAACATTCTCTTTATTTCTCTCCTCCTGTCTTCATGCTTTCCCCTCTCCCTTTTCCTTTAAACACTCCATTCTCCCTCTCATCATCACTTACCATCTCTCCCTCTCCCTCTAGCCCTCTTCCATCTACATACACGCAACACACACACATACAAATACCTACAATGCCAGTTCATATTTTGGAATTGTTAATACAAAAATGAACTTCCATTTTACCCTCACCCCAATCTACAAGATGCAATTTCATAGCCAATGGCAGGTTGGAGATCAAGGGTCAGTGTGAATTTGCAACTTTTAGTGCTAGATATCTGGCCCAAGTCCCAGTTATGGGTGAGTTCTATTGAATTAATGCTACATTTGATGATAATAATTGTTAATAGCAATCATATCTAAATATCGCAAGACAGCTTCTTGAAGCTGAGCCGACCAGCTGGAGACCTAGGGCAAGATGGTTGGATTATTTCTGTAGTCTCAGTTGTTCATTTGTAGGAATTCAGCTGGAAAGTGTAATGATGGTTGCTTCGGATAGGACCCCATGGAAGAAGTGCCTAAGGACTCAACTGCCACCCAGGAATTAGTGGGCAGAGAAAAAAAATGGTCACAAATTTTTGGTAGACGGGTGAGGGTGGGGGAAGTGCAATACGGTTGATTAAATCAATCGACACAGTATATGACTGGTATTTACTTTATTCATACCCTACCCTGATTTTTACTTTATTCATACCCCACCCACTCACCCACCTCATCTCTAGAAATCCAAACAGCAAAGGTAACAATCGATGGGATTTGAACTGAGAATGTAACAGGATGTATTTAAACATGAATTCTGCCATTTGCTACTTTAATAATAATAATAATGATAATAATAATAGTGATAATAATGGTTTCAAATTTGACACAAGGCCAGCAACTTCGGAGGTGAGGATAACTCGATTACTTTGACCCCAGTACTCAACAGGCACTTAATTTATTGACCCTGAAAGGATGAAAGGCAAAGTCAACCTCAGCTGAATTTGAACTCAGAACATAAAGATGCCACTATGCATTTACCCAACATGCTAATGATTCTGCCAGCTTGTCACCTTATTAATAATGATAATTATTATTATTATTGTCATTGTTGTTGTGAAGGTGCATGGCTCAGTGGTTAGAGCATCGAGCTTATGATTGTGAGGTTGTGAGTTCGATTCCTGGACCGGGCTGCGTATTGTGTTCTTGAGCAAGACACTTTATTTCACGTTGCTCCAATTAACTTAGCTGTAGAAATGAGTTGTGACGTCACAGGTGCCAAGCTGCATCAGTCCCTTTGCCTTTCCCTTAGATAACATCAGTGGTGTGGAGAGGGGAGGCTGGTATGCATGAGCGACTAGTGGTCTTCCATAAACAACCTTGCCTGGACTTGTGCCTCAGAGGATAACTTTCTAGGTGCAATCCTGTGGTCATTCATGATCGAAGGGGGTCTCTTCCTCCTGTTGTTGTAATGTAGGCATAGGACCTATTTTGTGGAACAAAGCAGTCAATTAATTTATCCCCTAGATTTCACTTTCTCAGAATTTATCTTCTCAAACCTGGAAGGATGAAAGGCTAAGTTGATCCAAGCAGTGTTTGGAATTTAGAACATACTAAAGAGCTGGAACTATATCTTGTAGGCATTTTATCTGGTGTCTTTGACAATCAAGACTCTTCAATAACATTTTCTGTAATATTCCACAAGGATGATAAATGAGAGGATATTACAAGGACAAGTTACTATGGAGTTTAAATAGTGTTCATAAGTAATGTGATCTCTCACTGGAGTCTGTAGGTCATGTGATGTTTTAGTATTTATCATTATTAAGGCAGTAAGCTGGTAGAATCACAAGCATGCAGACAAAATGCTTGGCGACAGTACTTTCAGCTCTTTACATTCTGAATTCAAATTTCTCTGGAGTGGACTTTGCCTTTCATCCTTTGTGGGTAGTTAAAATAAATACCAGCTGAGCAGTGGGATTGATGTAACCGGCCAATCCCACAAAAATTTCAGGCCTTGTGCCTATATTAGAATATTTATCTATAAAGGTGTATTGGTTGGTGGGGAAGGGATCATGCTCATAGGAGACACCAGGCTAAATACTCTGCAGTATTTTTAGTTTTGTCAAATCTTGGTTCTGAGTTCTAATCCTTTTAAGTTAACTTTGTTGTTACTAACAACATCAGTCATCATAACACAGTAGTAACAACAATAGTAACAACAACAATAGTAGCAGTAGAAGTAACAGAAGCTGCAATCACAACAATCATCATCATCATCATCACCAATGCCAGCTTTCAGAAGAAGAAGAAGAAAATGAAAGAAGACATACACACATCCATAAACCAGAGATAACCTACTAACTACTTAAACATTGAGAGAGAGAGAGATCAATAAATTCATTTACTAGGAGGAATGTGGAGGCTCCAGTTTCTGACATCACCCTTCATTTGTCTGACAGTGAGGCAAGAAAATAAAAGGTGGACTTGTCCCTTGATCTGAAGGCAAGTAAAGTGTATCTAGCCCAAGAAATAACACCACTTTTTCTCCCTTTTCCTCATTCGGGAACAAACTGCCAGGCATGAAACATTAACCCTTCACTTGTTATGGACTGATTTTGTCAACGCTGATCCATCTCTAGTTTCCTTCTATTCTGGCTTTTACTGTACTTAAAAACTTTGAAATCATATCATGCTGTATCATGCCATATCATAATATTGTTGTATGTGTCCATTTGGTGACCAGCTGACTGACTGACCAAAGTCAGCAGCAGGAATATCTTAATGTCTTAATTAAAAGTACTGAAGAGAGAAAGCAGGTGGTTTTTTTTTCTTCTTTTTTCCCCCACTTTGTTCTCTTGTAGATGGAACCAGGGCAGACCAACATGTGAGTATTCAGTGCTCTGGCCCAGTTCTACCAAGTGCCAGTTAGGACTGTTTGCTGTATACTACCAAACAAAAGACATTGGTTTCAAATTTTGGCACAATGCCAGCAATTTTGGGGGAGGGGATGAGTATTAAATTGATGCCAGTGCTCAACTAGTATTTGTTTTAAGAGTTTTCCTTTATGGTCCTTTTTCGATATGACTCGACAAAATCGAAACACTTCAATTCGGCTGTTTCCGTGAAAGCACGTGTCTGTGTCTTGTCAACTGTCAGTTGATGAAATTGGAGGAAGAGAAGAAAGCTAAAGGGTTGTACATGCATGCTGCTTGTTCTTGTCTGTGCCTGTTCTGTTTTTGTGTTTTTATGTGTTGTGGAATATAGATATAATGAAATTATGCCCAGCTATGTCTCATTTTAAACTTGAAGAAAAAAAGCCTTGCGTTATTTTCAACATATCTGTTCGAGTTTAGTTGGCGACAATTCAACAGAGACAATGCTTTTATGAATTTCATAAAATGCATTAGGCAATATTATACTGTCTAATTTAAGCTTCAAGAATGTTTTTTATGAAATTCATAAAATGCGTTGTATAGTCCATCCTTTTCTCCATGCATGTTGCAATATTTCTGCTCTTTAGTGGTTAAAAAAAAAAACATGGACTACTATAATTGATTCTCGTTTTCTGCTTGGAAATTTACGGATTTTACATTACAGACATGAAGCAGGTAAGAACAAATATGCAAGGTTTTTTTTTCTTCAAGTTTAAAATGAGACATTGCTAGCATAATTTTGTTATATCTATATTCCACACCACATATTTACATAAAAACAGAACAGGTACACACACAGACAAGAACAAGCACACACACACATACAACCCATTAGCTTTCTTCTTCTCCTCCCATTTCGTCAACTGACAGTTGACAAGATACAGACATGTGCTTTCACTGAAACAGCCAAATTGAAGTGTTTTGATTTTGTTGAGTCATATCAAAAGAATACCTCCTTTATTCCCAAGCCAGCTCTAGACCTGCTGAACAAGCTTTAAATTGTGCTTGGCTCAGAGATATTGATCCTGCTAAAAGTTGTGATGAAAGAGTACAGCAGGGTCAGCACCGACCCCTTGCCGAAGCCTTGTGGAGCTTTGTTTTCACTCAATAAACACTCACAACGCTCATCTGGGAATCGAAACCGTGAGTTTGCTGCCCTAACCACTGGGCCATTGCACCTCCACATATAGATATATATGAAGCATGATTTGTTCGTGATCAGAAGCATTCGTAAACTGAGGTACTACTGTATTAAATAAATTTGAGAAAGACAAGAGGTAAAGTATGATTTATTCGTGACCAGAGTTGTTCAAAAACTGAGGTTCTACTGTAATTTCAACATGGCATGGTAGGTGGGGTTTGGGGAGAACTAGAAGAGGTAAACCACCATAGGATGGGCATAGGGAGGGGGGAATGGAGAGGAAGTCATATATTTGGACCATGCATGTCAGACCAGATCTGGAGTACACCAAAATAATGGTGGTCAGAAGGGTTTTCACTTTTTGACTGTTGAGTAACAGCAATTCAAAATCTTATGTTTATCAATAAAATTCTATTTAGAAACTTACTATTTTTAAATCTCACAACATGAGATATTCAACAACAGTACTTTATAGTAAAGATTGTTTGCCAACATAACATGGTAGTCCTGGTCTAGGACAAATGTTGCTGTAATTTATCCTCAGAAGACATCATCATATAGCCATCACAGTCAATCAGGAAATGATGGATTCTGTTATAGTTTGGATTTAATCTTTTATTCTTTTATTTGTTTTAATCATTTGACTGCGGCCATGCTGGAGCACCGCTTTTAGTCAAACAAATCAACCCCAGGACTTATTCTTTGTAAGCCTAATACTTATTCTATCGGTCTCTTTTGCCAAACTGCTAAGTTACAGGGATGTAAACACACCAACATCAGTTGTCAAGCGATGCTGTGGGGACAAACACAGACACACAAACATATACATATAGATATATATATGACAGGCTTCTTTCAGTTTCCGTCAACTAAATCAATTCACAAGGCTTTGGTTGGCCTGATGCTATGGTAGAAGACACTTCCCCAAAGTTCCACGCAGTGGGACTGAACCCAGAACCATGTGGTTGGTAAGCAAGCTTCTTACCACACAGCCACTCCTGCGTTTGTATAAAAATCTTATATTTTTATTTGGTAATGGGGATAGTTGCAGTAATATGACAAAAGTTTTATGCTTGCATAGACCCAAATTATATAAATAAAATTTAAAACATACAGATATTAAATTAAAACACACACATATATACACAGGTACAATAAACACTGAAAATGTACAGAAAAGAGATTCCATCAACTGCCAGGTGGGTAAGCTAGAGGTAGTAGGTAGCTTCATTATCCAAATGACCAAGTTAGTAGTGGAGCTGGATGCTCTGAGAGCGTTGCTGTGAGAATAAGAATAGGCTGGGCAAAGTTCAGAAAGCTCCTATCTTGGCTGGCAACAAAGGTAGATTGTATGATAACTGTGTGTGAACAGCTATGCTACACAGCAGTGAAACATGGGCTGTGACTACAGAGGACATTCATAGGTTTCAAAGAAATGAAGCTAGTTTGCTTCATTGGAGTGCAATGTCAGTGTGCATATACGACAGAGTGTAAGCATCTTGAGAGAAAAGTTTGTCATAAGAGGCATCAGATGTGATGTGCAAGAGAGATGACTGCACTGGTATGGTCATGTGATGTGTATGGACAGCTGTGTAAAGAAATGCTGATCGCTAACTGTGGAGGAAACCTGTGGTAGAGGTAGACCCAGGAATACATGGGACAAGGTGGTGAAGTATGATCTTCGAACTTTGGGCCTCAAAGAGGCAATGACTTGTGACTGAGACCTTTGGTTATATGCTGTGCTTAAGAAGACCCATCAATCCGAGTGAAATCACAGTTGTGGCCGATACTGGTGTCACGCAAATGGCACCCATACTGGTGGCACATGAAAAACTCCTTTTGAGTGTTGAGCCTCACGCAAGCAATGACGAATGACCGAGACCTTTGGCATTATGCCATGGTTGAGAAGAAGATCCAGTCATGGCAGATACTGATGTCATCCAAATGGGACCCCTGTCAGTGGCATATAAATACACCTGTTACACTCTCAGAGTGGTTAGTGTTAGGAAGGGCATCCATCTGTAGAAACCATGCCAAATCAGACTGGCATCTGGTGCAGCCTTCCACCTTGCCAGCCCTGGTCAAACTGTCCGACCCATGCCAGCATGGACAACAGACATTAAATGAATGAATATATATATATATGCCATGATAGATCGTTAGCTCCTACACGCATTTTTTCTCTCCTTTTTTTTCCTGTGTATCTTTCTGTCGAAAAGCGTAGGCTCAAAACGTAAAAGACTTGTTCTATTTCTATTCCTGAGCACCATAGTAATATATTTGTTTGTTTGTACTTCACCTGCCTTCGTCTTTTGTTTATTTTCGTAAACTTTCCCGTTATATATATATATATATATACACGGGGGTGGTTGGTGTTAGGAAGGACATCCAGCCATAAAAACCATGCCAAAACAAACACTAAGCCTGGTGCAGTCTTCTGCTTGGCCAACTCCTATCAAACCATCCAACCCATGCCAGCATGGAAAGCAGACGTTAAATGAGGATGATATCATCATCATCATCATCATCGGTTGACTTCTGCTTTCCATGCTGGCATTGGTTGGACAGTTTGACTGAGGACTGGCGAGCCAGATGGCTGTACCAGGCTCCAATCCGATCTGGCAGAATTTCTAGAGCTCGATGCCCTTCCTAACGCCAACCACTCCGAGAGTGTAGTGGGTGCTTTTACGTACCACCGTCATGAGGGCCAGTCAAGCAGTACTGGCAAAGGCCATGCTCAAATGGTGTTTTTTACGTGCCACCTGCACAGGAGCCAGTCCAGCGGCACTGGCAACAACCTTGCTCGAATGTTGCTTTTCACATGCCACCGGCACAGGTGCCAGTAAGGCAATGCTGGTAACGATCACACTCAAATGGTGCTTCTTGTGTGCCACCGGCACGGGAGCCAGTCAGTGACCCTGGCAACAATCACACTCGGATGGTGCTCTTAACATTCCACTAGCATGGATGCCAGTCATGCGGTACTGTCATCAAATTTGATTTCAATTTCATTTGCCTCAACAGGTCTTCACAAGCAGAGTTTAGTGTCCAATGAAGGAAAGGTACATGTAAGTGGACTGGTTACACCACTGGCATAGGCCACGGGTTATGGTCTTACCTGGCTTGTCGGGTCTTCTCAAGCACAGCATATCTATCTATATATATATATATATATATATATATATTACTCAAACTCTTTTACTTATTTCAGTCGTTTGACTGTGCCCATGCTGGAGTACCACCATTTGTCAAGCAAATGCTGGAGCACCTCTTTTAGTCAACCCCAGGACTTATTCTGTGTAAGCCTAGTACTTATTCTATCGGTCTCTTTTGCCGAACTGCTAAGTTACAGAGACGTATACACACCAGCATCGGTTGTCAGGCAATTTTGAGGGAATAAACACAGACACACAAACCCACACACATATATGTACGATGAGCTTCTTTCAGTTTCCGTCTATCAAATCCACTCACAAGGCTTTGGTCAGCCTGAAGCTATAGTAGAAGACACTTGCCCAAGGTGCCATGCAGTGAGACCGAACCCAGAACCAAGTGGTTCATATATATGTATATATATGTATATATATATATATATAAGAACGCAAGTGGAGTTGAGTTTAAACATTCAAAACATTTGTTTCAGCATAATCTTTTTATTGATAAATAATTTTATCATTACAATTACATTATGAAAAACACCCACTATCATGAGGTGATTTTAAACATAGATAGGATAAGAAAATCTAAACCAACCCACTTTTCGAAGCCATTAACAATGCGAGTAAGTGGTGCAAAAAAAAATAAAACACAAAGATGAGATTAAAATAAACAAACAGTGGGAAATAGCTTGGGAAAGAATGTTTTTTTACATTTCAAGCAGTCACTCTTCTTTTGAAAGCTAGAACAGACATGGAGAGAAAAGAGCAGAAAATGTAAAATGGAGAAATAGAAACTCATGTTTATGCAACTATCACGACATATATATATATATATATATATATATATATATATATATATATATATATATATATATATATATATATGTGTGTGTGTGTGTGTGTGTGTGTATGTATATATATATATATATATACATAAACATATATACGTCGCTAAAGTGAAGAAGGGCACTAATGAGCACCAGCATTGCTAGAAATAAGAGTCAAAACAGCTCAATAGCCACAGAAACACTGTCTTAATGAGCTGACAAGGGAGACAAACTCCCTACGTTTGCAGACAGAGCTAGATCACCAATGATTTCACATTTTGATGCTTAAAGCTCATCAGTGGCTCTCACCATGCCTGAGGTTAAACTCATTTTACTTTGTCAGCTTATAAGATTTCAATGGAATGATTATATATATGTATATATATATTTTGCTACATGGACACTATTTCGTTTTGCAACCATAATGTACTACCTAATATGTTACAGATTTACAAGTCAATACTGTATTTTACTTGGTGTTAGCAGTGCAATATTCTCTCTTGGAAGTTTATAGATTTTCTATAGAATTCAAAGCCAGCACTGCAAGTTATGTTTTGTATACAGATATGTCTACGTAAACTGTATGACTGATATGCTGATGACCTTGCTCTTATAGCAGAATTGGAGAAGGAATTTCATGTATGGAGGCAAAACCTGAAATCAAAGGGCCTTAAAGTTAATCTAGTGAAGACCAAAGTTGCTGTTAGCAAGAAAACTCTCTTTCTGTTGGGTAAACGGCCATGCTCAGTATGTAGGAAGAATTGTTGGAAGAAATTCCATTCTTCGCACCCAGTAGAAGTTATAGGCACAAGAGGTACAGTGAAACCACAGGTAGGTTAACAGAGAAAGTTTGCTTCAGATTTGCAGGAACAATGAGCACTAAGGACCCATGGAAATTAGACTCTCTCGAGGTTGTAGATAGTTTCTGTTACCTAGGTGACCAAATTAGCAGTGATGAAAGATACTCAGAAAGTATTGTTGCTAGAATAAGAATAGGATGGAGGAAGTGCAGACAGCTATTACCTCTGCTGACAACAAAATGACTCTCTCTCAGAGTGAAAGGCAGACTGTATGAGGTTTGTCTACTAACAGTATACTCCATGGTAGTGAGACATGGGCTCTGAATGCAGAGGATATGAGTAGACTACAGAGCAATGAAGTTAGTGTGCTTGTACAACAAAGTGCAAATGTGCCGAGAGAAAAGTTAGGTGTAAGAGGAATCAGATGCAGTATGCGAGAGAGAAGATTATGTTGGTTTGGACATGTGATGCATATAAATGAAGACAGTTGTATAAAGAAGTACTGATCACTGAAATTGGATGGCACCTGTGAAAGAAGGAGACCCAGGAAGACATGGAATGAAGTACCTTGAGAGTATACCCTCGTACATCACCATCTTCTCTCTTGCTCCCTCTCACTTTTGCTCTCTCTCTCTCTCTTCCTCTAACTGGGGTAACCATGTATCTTCTCTGCAGCAAGACACTTGCCCCTGTCCCTCTGTCACACTCTAACCCCTCATCACTTGGCACAAAGCCATCTCCTTCAACACCTACCCCCTCTGAAAGGATCTTGTCTTGCAAGTTACTTGGTGACCTTGTTAGTGTAGGTGTCACAAAAAAATCATCCAGTCCACTCTGTAAAGTGGTTGGCATTAGGAAGGGCAGCCACCATGTGCCGGTGGCACATAAAAAGCACCATCTGAACATGGCCGATGCCAGCACCGCCTTGACTGTCTTCCATGCTGGTGACATGTAAAAATCACCAACCAATCGTGGCTGTTGCCAGCCACCTCTGGCCCCTGTGCTGGTGGCACGTAAAAAGCACCCACAGAGTGGTTGGCATTAGGAAGGGTATCCAGCTGTAGAAACACTGCCAGATCAAACTGGAGCCTGGTGCAGCCTCCTGGCTTCCCAGACCCTGGTCGAACCATCCAACCCATGCTAGCATGGAAAACGGATGTTAAACGATAATGATGATTTACTGATCAGACAGGAAATTTTCTTATATATTCTAGCAAAGACAGTTTGAACTTTATATCTCCAGTAAAGCTGAAATAGTATTTTCTTTCTTTAAAACTGTTTCCTTTTGAAAATAAATCTAAATTTTTAAGTTATACTATCTGAAATAAAGTTCTTTTCCAAATATTGGTTTCAAATTTTGGCACAAGGCCTGGAAAACTAGGGGAACAGGGCTTGTTGATTATATAGTGGGCCCCATGTTCCACTGGTTCTTATTTTTATGAACCCTGAAAAAATAAAAGGTAAAGCTGACCGTACTAGAATTTGAACTCAGAACATTAAAATGGACAAAATGCTACTAAGCATTTTCCCCAGCATGCTAATGATTCTGCCAGCTCGCTGTTTTAGTCTGTCTAGATATTAACCATAAAAGTCATTTACAAATTGAAAAGTTAAAAAAAGAAAATGATTAAAAAGACTGTTTTGTATCTAAAATCACTTTGGGAATGCGATCACATGATCGATCAGACTATTGAATGTTGTTATACATCACTGGTCACAATGCGCTTTGCATCGTTTTAGCTTTAGATCTAATATCCTCCCTAACCAGAAAGCTTGTATGTTGCAGTGTTACTCATTTACAGCTGAGTGGACTGGACCAACGTGAAATTAAGTGTTTTGCTTCTGAACACAATGCACTGCTTGGTCTTGGAATTCTACCCACAGTCTTGCAAACATCTATTTTGTGAATGTAAGAAGAAATAGGAAGGAAAAAAAGCTTTGTAGGTACCGCTATGGTTTTGTTCCGAAGAAGCTCGTATTGCAAGCCATGCGGTTTCAGGTTCAGTCCCACTACATGGCATCTTAGGCAAGTATCTTCTACAATAACCGTAGACTAACTAATGCCTTTTTTTATTTTTGTTTGTCATTTGACTGCGGCCATGCTGGAGCACCACCTTTAGTTGAACAAATCAACCACTGGACTTATTCTTTGTAAGCCTAGTACTTATTCTATCAGTGTCTTTTGTCGAGCTGCTAAGTTACAGGGATGTAAACACACCAACATCAGTTGTCAAGCAATGATGGTAGGGACAAACACAGATACACACATATATATATATATATATATATGTGTATACAATGGGCTTCTTTCAGTTTCCATCTACCAAATCCACTCACAAGGTTTTGTGACATTTGCCCAAGGTGTTACTGAACCTGGAACCATGTGGTTGGGAAGTAAGCTTCTTACCACACAGCCACTCCTGCCAGATGGCAACTGTGTGAAGGCCAATAGAAATACACACACACATTCTGTTGTGCCTTGGTTTATGAATACCACTTTTCACAAACAAATCGGTTTATGAATAATTTTTCAAACATAAAATGTCTCAGGTGACAAACATTGCCTGAGTAATGAACACACAAGCTGACAACAGTGACTGGTGACAAGCTGGGATTATCAGCAGGAATGTGTCAGTTGCTGTCTAGCTTTTGCTTGGTGCATACATATCCCTGCTTGGCCTTGCCATGCTTTCTTCTCAAGGAGAAATAGTTTCAGGTTATGAACATGTCAGATAATGAAAGGCCTTCGTTCCACCTGTCATTGCTTGGCAACCAGTTTTGATCTGTTTACACACCTGTAACTTAGATTTTGGGCAAAGAGACCAATTCAACAAGTACATCAGCAGTATCATTTAACATCCGTTTTCCATGCTGGCATGGGTTGAACAGCAAGGCCAGGGTCCACACCAAGATCCATTGTCAGTTTTGGCAAAATCTCTACATCTGGATGCCCTTCCAAATGCCAACCACTTTACAGAGTGTACTGGGTGCTTTTTATGTGGAACTAGTGGCACCAAACTTAAAAATAAGTCCTGGGGGTTGATTAGTTTAACCCCTCCAAAGCAGTGCTTCTGTATGGCTGTAGTCCAGTGACTGAAACAAGTAAAAGATAAAAGATTTAAAACATTTATTACAGCAATAAATCTTAAGAAATGATAGACCTGGTTGTAAAGTTTAAAAGTTTGCTTTACAACCATGTTGATTCAAGTTCAATCCCATAATGCAGCAGCTTGGGCCAAAGGAAAAGAAGCCTGTTGTATATATATATATGTATTTATGTGTGCATGCTTATATGTATGAATTAATGTGTCTATGTATGTATGAATGCATGTGTGCATATATATATATACATCAATTAATGCGTGTGTGTGTGTGAGAGAGTATTAATATGTGTGTATGCTTGTATGTATGAGTGTACTATGAATGTATGTGTGTATACGTGTATTTTTGAATTATGTATGAGTGTATGCCTGTGTGTGTGTGTCTCCTTGTTTTTTAAATCTAAAATCAAGCTTCTCTGTCATACAGTGAATGTTATACACAACCGTCATATAAGCACCGATTGCTTGCAATCTTTTGTGAAAACATTCAAATTAATGAAAAATATTTCCTCGCTTGGAAACAGGTGAAAATTGGTAACAAAATTATTCCAAAAGGTATTCAGTACCTCAACGAATCTCATTCTATCCATGAAAGCATGGAAAAAGCATACAAATATATTAGTGCACACACATGTATTGGATTTATAAGTATACACACATGTATGTATATATATATATATAGCAGTTCAGCAAAACAGACCGATAGAATAAATACTAGGCTTACAAAGAATAAGTCCTGGGGTCAATTTGTTCGACTAAAGGCAGTGCTCCAGCATGGTCAGTCAAGTAAAAAAATTTATATATACACATATATATACATACATATGCACATATATATATACATATACTTATATATATACACGCACACACATATGTATATGTGTATATATATATATATATACACACATACATATATATATGTATGATCCATTCTTGTTGCTTATTTTTTGGTTTACATATATATATATATATATATACATACACACACGACAGTCTTCCACAGTTTCTGTCTACCAAATCCCCTCTCAAGGCTTGGATCAGGCTAAAATAGAAGACGCTTGCTCAAGGTACAACGCAGTAGGACTGAACCCGAAACCATGTGGTTGGGAAGCAAACTTGTGGTCACATAGTCACACCACTACCTATACATATCTCTTTATAATATATATATACATACAAGCACGCGCGCCAAGTTAGAGATGCGTAAAACGCAAGACGAAGATAACAAAAAAAAACACAAAGGAAGTAAGGGGTGGGAGGGAAGAAGGCGGCAGAGGAATTGAGTTGTGCATTAATTAAATAAGATAGTTGTGTCTCTCAGTAATAACATTTGCCGCAACCACCATCATGTCGAACAAAGAGAGAGAGAGAATACAAGAGAAAGTACTGTAGCAGTTCCAACAGCTAGAATAATTTTACATGCTGACTGACATCAATAAGGCGGGACTAATGTTTGTAGTATCAGACGTGTTTCAATAGATGGTCGTAGCCGAATAGTCTATTAGCATCTCTGATTGGTTAAAATGTTTCTCAGTATGAGCCTTCACTTTGTGAACGCTATATGAATAAGCACGGTCGATGCTTCCTCGCGCTATACAAGCCGTGGCGTCTAAGCTGCACACTGATTGGTTAAAATTGCTTTTGTAAGCGTCAGTCGGCTGGAGCCTATCGGAAGGTATTTAAAGGAAAATTTCAGCCATTTTACTACAGTTGTTAATTGAGAAACACCGTAGCTAAACCAAAATATGTCAGGACGTGGTAAAGGAGGTAAAGTGAAGGGAAAGAGCAAGACCCGGTCGTCTCGTGCCGGACTTCAGTTTCCAGTCGGCAGGATCCATCGTCTACTCCGCAAGGGTAACTACGCCCAGCGTGTTGGTGCCGGTGCCCCAGTCTACCTGGCTGCCGTGATGGAGTACTTGGCCGCAGAAGTGTTGGAATTGGCAGGTAATGCTGCCAGGGACAACAAGAAGTCTCGAATCATCCCCCGTCACTTGCAGTTGGCTATCCGCAACGACGAGGAATTAAATAAACTCCTGTCTGGAGTGACCATTGCCCAGGGAGGTGTCTTGCCCAACATCCAGGCCGTCCTTCTACCAAAGAAGACACAGAAGGCTGCCAAGTAAAAAAAAAAAAGAAATGGAGAAAAAGAAACGAGTCGTGGCACCAATCTTGCTGTTAAAGCATCAATCAATCCAACGGCCCTTCTAAGGGCCACCCATGTCTTCATGAAAGTTTTGTCATGGTCCCTATCGTCATTTTGCGATATACTTTTTTTCACTTATATTTCATGCCTTTTAAATTCACTTGACTCTCTTCAGTATTTTCACTTAAAAGAACTTTTTTTCCCTCGAAGACTTAAGACCAATAACTTTTTCTAGGGTCAAGACCTCCCTCATCTTTCTTCAGAAGAGGATAATAGGGGAACAAATGTGATACTAACATTCTGAACTTTTTTGACTTTGATTCTGTATATTACAGAAAAGAGCTTATTCAGCTTGGAATCGTAAAAAGATGTTTTCCGAAAACAGATCAGTGCTAAATGTTTTTTTCGTCTTTTTTTTTTTTTTTGTGCTGTGTGACCCTCTTACAGATATAATAATTCCACCTCCATAGAACCAATATAAACACCATTCATTCTATACACAACAATCTCTCCTCTTTATTACTACACGTGATTTTTGTCTTAATTGTAAACAAATATTATAAATGTAAACATTCTCACCTCCACTCTCTTCCCAGCATCGGACCAAGTATCTTCATTGATCACACAGGAACTTAACACGGAATATTTTATATAATGTACGTTTTACAAAAATATATATTTCATACATTCTTCTAGGTTCGATATTTGGCTCAATTCAAGCTCGAGTTTACAATCTAAGAAGACATCCCTATGGCTTTGTACCAATGTTCTGTCCATTTTTATTAATAGACATGCATTTTTGCAATTGCCAATATTCTCTGCCCATTTAATTCTGTAAGAGTTTCAACGTAACGATTTTTTTAGTTTTTCGGCAAATAAAGTTTTTGTTATGGTCATTATTATTCATATTGTCATTGCGAGTTCATATCGTGTCGATTGTTCACATGTAAACCATATATATATACAAACATATTGTCAGTAAATCATAAATCCGAAAGAGAAACAGATTCTAAGTTATAAAAGCAGTAGAGTAATTAAAGATAATTAACGACCGGTCTGTGGGGTTACCCTGGATTTCGCGGCCATAAAACGCTTAGCTTTACGGTTTTTCTTTAGACCCTAATGACCGATCTGAAGAAAGCTAAACGCTTTATGCGAACTCCATAGACCGACCACAACTAATATATATATATATAACACAGTTCAAAATTTGAATTTAAACTAGTAAACGTATCACTTCAATATGTCCTTTAAAAACAAAAATAAGTTCATCTTTTTCTTCTATATTCTGTAATTTTTTTTGTTCTGTCTGTCTTATAATCAACTTTTTTTCTGATTTCGGCTGAGTTTTCCTTTTATTCATTCTCTTTATTGAAATAACCGTTTCTGTCCACCTTCTATGATTAAAAAATAATACTGCGTCATAAGTGCGAACCGGTCCTCCTTCAGTGTGGTGGTACCAGCTGGTATTTTGCATACCTTGTATCCTTCAAGCTGTTTTCTCCCAGGACCAATACAGTATTTTCATACATCTATAGATTCTATCATTTGCTTGTTTCCGTCATGCTGGAGCACTGCTTCGAAAGAATTTAGTCAAACAAAATGATCGCAGTACTTACGAGATTTTTTTTTTCGAATCGGATACTTATTTTATCAGTCTCTTGCTAAGTTACGAGGGACAAACCAACATCGGTTGTCAAGCACTGGTAGTGGGGGGTTGCAAGAATCTATCTGGCACGCGTGTGTGTGTATGTGTGTGTATATATATATATATATATATATAATGCACACAATGGGCTTCATTCATTTCTGTCTACCAGTTTCACTCATGGTTATAGAAATCACTTTCCTAAAGTGCTAAACATGGGATTGAATCTGAAACTCAATGTTTGCATAACAACCTTCTGAACCACATAGCTAAGCCTGCTTAAAAAAAAAAAACTTGCTTGACTACTTAGCTGATTTTTTTTTTTTTTAATCACTTCTCTTCATACCCTCCCCAAATTGAAATTATATTTGGAGCTACCAAATAAAATAAAGTTAGCTCTCATATACAGACTGGGTTTTAATTGATTATATCAGGCGTTTGGGAACCCTCTATACTAAAGGTAAGAATTCCATACCCTTTGGAAAGGGTTGCCTTGGGCCAAGGAAATTCATAGATCTTTAGATTAATATTTATACATTGTCTACTCTAGGCACAAGGCTCGAAATTTGGGGGAGGGGGCCAGTCAATTAGATCGACCCCAAAATGATGAAAGGCAAAGTTGACTTCGGCTGAGATTAATATTTAGATATTTCAGTCAATTTTAGAGTTATGTACAAGTAAATAAGTTTTGGTTTAACTGATTAAGCTGCGATGGTGGTAAGAGAATTTATAGCCATTTTCCCCAAACTCATCCATCAATTGGTGGTGGTTTGATATGCTAAAAGTAATAGCTATACTGCAATCAATACATAGCTGTCTCTCTGTCTTTACCCTCTCTTTCTCATATATATGAGTGCATTTATGTGTATGTGTGTGTGTGTGTGTATGTATATATATATATATACACACACACACACACAGGTGTTTTTTGTTTGCTGGAGACTGCTATAATGGCAGTGACAGATGCATACACATGAATACTAACACGTGTATATTCACACATGTGTATATATATATATATATATACAGAGAGAGAGAGAAGTATATACACAACACTATATAGCCTATAACATATACAACACTATACTGAATATATGTGTGTGTATAGATACTCGTATTCCTAAATTCATATATATGTGTTTATATACACATGTATAATATATATATATCCTATAACATATATACAACTCTATGTGTGTATATATATATATATACACTCATATTCATAAATTCTTATATATTTGTGTGTATTTATACACATGTATAATGTATACGTCCACAGGTGAAGTGTGTGTGTTGATGTATGTAAAATGTAGGCAGGTGTTACTGTGAAGTTTATAAAACTGCTTCTTAATCAACCAGTTCAATCCCATAATGCAACACCTCGCTCAAATGTCTTCTACCAAAGCCTGAAGTTGACCAATAACTTGTGAGTGGAAAATTAGTCAACAGAAACTGTGTGGACCAGTGAGTGTGTGTGTGTGTGTGTTGATGTTTGCACCATTCAAGAAGCTGAAGTTATGTTGTCACCTTTTGCCCTGTAACATAGCAGTTCAACAAAGAGATAACATCATTATCATCATTGTTTCAATATCCACATTTCCAAAGGCAGTGAGTTGGCAGAGTCGTTAGCACACCGGTCGAAATGCTTAGTAGTATTTCGTCTGTCTTTACATTCTGTGTTCGAATTCTGCAGAGGTCGGCTTTGCTTTTCATCCTTTCAGGGTAGACAAATTAAGTACCACTTGCATACTGGGGTTTCATCTAATTGCCTGCCCCCTCCCCCAAAATTTCGGGCCTTGTGCCTAGAGTAGAGAAAAATATTGTTTATTCTCAAGGTGGCGAGATGTCAGACATGTTAGCATGCCGGGCGAAATGCTTAGCAGTATTTCATCTGTCTTTCTGAGTTCAAATTCTGCCAAGGTCAACTTTACATTTCATCCTTTTGGGGTCAATAAATTAAGTATAGTTGCATACTAGGGTTGATCTAATTGACTGGCCCCCTCCCCCAAAATTTCAGGCCTTGTGCCTAGAGGAGGAAAGGATATCTTCTTTCCATGCTTGCATAGCTTTGGGCAGAATTTGTTCAAGCAGATTTTTTTCTATGGCCTGATGCCCTTCCTGTCATCAATGCTCACCTTTTTCCAAGCAAGGTAATATTTCTCCAAGACCAGACATTTTCATGCAAGACTAGAAATGAAGGAAGGACACTGCTTGTATGACAGGGATGCTCGTTTACATGGCATCAAAGGCAAAACACTACCTAAATATATATATGTATAAATATATACATATATACACTTTGTATGCCCAGTACTTCTATTAGTATCTTTTGCTGAACCACTAAGTTATAGGCACATAAACACACCAACATTGGTTGTCAAGTGACAGTGGTTGGACAAACACAGAGGCACAAACATATATGTATATATATGTACATAAGGGTAAAGGTGATGCTTTAGATAGGAATAACTACAAGGGTATTAAACTGCTGGATCAGGTGATGAAGGTCACAGAGAGGGTCATAGTCCATCTCATTAGGGAGAGAGTCTGCTTAGATGAGATGCAGTTTGGTTTTGTTCTGGGTAGAAGCACCACATGCCATATTCCTGGTTCGACAACTGCAGGAGAAATACCTAGCTAAAGATAAACCCCACTACTTAGCTTTTGTGGACTTGGAGAAAGCCTTTGACAGGGTCCCCCGATCCCTTATCTGGTGGGCAATGCGAAAACTGGAGATTGACAAATGGTTGATAAGGGCTGTACAGGCCCTATACAGAGAGGCTGTTAGTAAGGTTAGGATTGGCAACGAGTATAGTGAGGAATTCCGGGTAGAAGCAGGAGTGCACCAAGGTTCAACCCTTAGTCCCCTTCTATTCATCTTAGTCCTCCAGGCAATAACAGAGGAATTCAAGACGGGTTGCCCCTGGGAGCTCCTCTACGCTGATGACCTGGCCCTCATAGCAGAATAATTACCAGAACTAGAAAAGAAATTTCGGGTGTGGAAGCTAGGTTTAGAATCAAAGGGCCTTAGAGTAAATGTAGCAAAGACCAAAGTTATAGTAAGCAGGAAGGCGAACTCATCACACACCCTCTTGGGCAGGTGGCCCTGCTCAATCTGTAGAAAAGGTGTAGGTAGAAACTCCATAAGATGTACCCAGTGTAAGCTATGGACACATAAGAGATGCAGCAACATCAAAGGAAAATTAACCAAGAAGATAGCTTTCATGTGCGGCAGATGCACAGGGGCAATAGACATCACAGATACTCAGAAAACAGATTCTATCACACTCCAGGGGGAGAAACTAGAAGTAGTTGATAGTTTCCGCTACCTAGGTGACCAAGTTAGTAGTGGAGGTGGATGTTCAGAGAGTGTTACCACTAGAATACGAATAGCCTGGTCAAAGTTTAGAAAGCTCCTACCCCTACTGGTGACAAAGGGTCTCTCGCTCAGAGTGAAAGGTAGATTGTATGATGCATGTGTGCGAACAGCCATGCTTCACAGTAGTGAAACATGGGCTGTGACTGCAGAGGACATGCGTAGGCTTGAAAGAAATGAAGCTAGCATGATCCGATGGATGTGTAATGTCAGTGTGCGCGCACGACAGAGGGTAAGCACCCTGAGAGAAATGCTGGACATAAGAAGCGTCAGATGTGGTGTGCAAGAGAGACGTTTGCGCTGGTATGGTCATGTACTGCGGATGGGTGAGGAGAGATGTGTGAAGAAGTGCCACTCTGGAGATATGCTGTGACTGCAAAGACCCAACAAATAATGTGAGTTCATGGCTGTTTCCTGCACCAGTTTCGCATAGCCCCAGCCCATCCAAAGTACCTTGGATTGCAGAATGACCTGCTGTGCTTGAGGAGACCTATTGAGTCAAGTACATCAACATCAAAATAAATATCAAATGGAAATTGTAGTTGTGATACCTGTGCCAGTGGCACGTAAAAAGCACCATCTGAACGTGGCCGATGCCAGCCTCCCCTGGCTCCTGTGCTGCTGGCACATAAAAAGCACCTACTACACTCCCGGAGTGGTTGGCATTAGGAAGGGCATCCAGCTATAGAAACACTGCCAGATCAGACTGGAGCCTGGTGCAGCCTCCTGGCTTCCCAGACCCTGGTTGAACCGTCCAATCCGGGCTAGCACGGAAAACGGATGTTAAAACGATGATGATGATAATGGGCCTCTTTCAGTTTGTTTCTACCAAATCCACTAACAAAGCTTTGGTCGGTCCGAGGTTATAGTAGAAGACACTTGCCCAAGGTGCCATGCAGTAGGACTGAACCTGGAACCATGTGGTTGGAAAGCAAGCTTCTTACCACATAGCCACGCCTCTATATATGTCTGTATATGATGGGTTTCTTACAAATCCACTCACAAGGCTTTGATTTGCCCATGGTTTCACACAGTAGGATTGAACTCAGAACCAAGTGGCTGGAAAGCAAACTTCTTAACCACACAGCCATACCTGCATAGTGATGAACAAATTTTGTTAGACCTCTGAGATGAGATGGAGAAAGTATCTCCCTCTCACTGGAGACCAAGGTGCCTGGTGGTGATGAATTAAACCAGGTGATGGATATGGTGGGATTTAGACTGAAAAGTACAAACAACTGAATCAAATTTCACGTAGCACCAACTCTGACATTTTCAAAGTTCAGCTAATCCACTATGGCACAACCTCTGTGGCACAACAACAGAATCACCTGCAGACCTACTGCCACTAACACAAACACCAGACTAAAACGGGGTCACTGCTCATCTGGCTATTCAAATGGCAGGATCTACTCAGATGCACATTTCTTTGAAGATGGGCCCTTAAGCCTGAAATATATAAAGGTTTTTCAACTTTCATCTCCACATTATTAATAACTTCCCTCACCTCCTTCTCCATTTATTATTCTAATCCACTCTCCTCCTTTACTTTAACCCTTTTGATACCAACCTGGCTGAAATCCCCTCTGGCTCTCTAGCATGAATGTCTTCTATAATAATAAATGCCAAAACAAATTTGTGTGTCAGTGTGTCACACTTAACTACCTCTCTCACTATTCATTGACACTTCTTCTACTCCTCTTGCTGGGGTAAGAATAATAGAAGGCACAGTGAAGGTGAGGGTGATAGTGGATTGACAGTTGAGATGGTGACGGGAGGGGGGTGGTAGTAATAGTATGAGCTGTAGTTGTAATAGAGGCAGAGGTGATGGTGATAATGGTGGTGGTGGTGGTTGTGGTAGCTGAGGCAGTCAAACTTGATGGTGATAGTAGGGAATGTGAAAGACAGTGGTGAAGGGGAAGGTGGCGAAGTCAAAAGTGTTGCCGGTGGTGGCATGAGAAGTCTGAATGGTGTGTGAATGGCAGTTATAGTGGTATTGGTGACGGTGATGGTTGAAAACAATCAACAGAAACAGAGAGAGAGAGAAAGAAAGAGGTTAGGTTAGACAGAATAAAATTGTACTGACCTACCCCACTCCCCGAATGGGAAAACAAAATATGTTGTTTATCGTGAAGCTTTGCATATTATATCATTGCTTGACAAAAATTGTACATTGCTTGAAAAATATTGGTCAAGTTTAATAAAATTTAATATGTACTCAATGCATGAAGTGTCATTATTGGGCTCAAAACCCAATGAAGAGCCCTCCACAGGAGCTAGCTTAAAAACTGCCCGACAGGGCGGCTTTTAAGCTAGTGTTTTCATGTTTTGAATTAAAATCTTCCACCAAACCTTAGTCACAATTTGTTCCTAACACTAGCATAATGATAACTAAGTTATTTTACTAAATTCTTTGTTATATTTAAAATCAATTGAAAGAAACAAAGAGCATCTCAAAATAAATAGTCATAAAAGGGGTTAAGCTCTTCACAGCACAGATCATCAATGATTTTTCTCTGCTGTCCTCAACTCTGGGCTGTCTTTCCTGCTTCTCTCCATTGGGATCCCTGCATTTTCCTTTCAGATTTTCATGCATCATGTAACAGTTTCCCTAGGCAAAGACTTTCCCCTTCCCTCCCAGATTTTGTTGGTTTTGAATTGTCCTTGATGTTTCTGTAACTTTGCTTCTTTTTTTTTTCTTTTCCTATATAGGGCTGTTGGCTCTATGCAAACCCATTTTTACCTCTCAAAAGAGGGCAATCTATATTTGACCTGTCCTATATGGATAGATCAAATATGCAGCCCTGGTAGGGCCTCCCATGCAGGCATGGAAAATGCATGTTAAATGATGATGATAATCCATGTATTCAGGCATGTCTTTTCTCAGATCCTTGTCTTGCGAGCTCATGGGTGCTGGTGTCACATGCTGGTAACTTGTAAAAAGCACCCAGTACACTTTGTAAAGCGGCTGGCATTAAGAAGGGCATCCAGCCTTAGAAACCATGCCAAAACAGACAATTGGAACCTTGTGCAGCTCTCTATCTGGCCAGCTCCTGTCAAACCGTCCAACCCATGCCAGCATGGAAAACAGACATTAAATGATGATGATGATATATGTTCACCTGTTTCTTTCACTTCTATTTGCTGTCGTGATAATTCCTCGGCTGTTATTTGTGTTGCTTTCTTTTGGGATGGAGAGAGAGAGAGTGAGAGAGGTAGGTGGGAGTCAGAGTAAAAGAAAGTGGATAAACTAAACAGAGGGGAAGGATGTGAAAATAGGGAGGAGGTGAAAATAGGGAGGAACAGGCAATAGAAACCCAACGGACATGTAAAGGAGTAAGAGAAATGGGAGATGGAATAAGAAACAAAGAGATTTGAAGAGGAGGAGGAGTAACAGCAAGACTCAGAGAGAGACAAGAGTAAGGTAAGAGATGTGGTGGGAGAGATGGAGTTATAGTGAGAGACGAATAGAAAGTGAGGGAATCAGAGAGAGAGGGAGAAAGAAATGAAGGGCATCGCTGCTATACTCTTTACTTGTTTCAGTTATTTGACTGCAGCCATGCTGGAGCACCGCCTTTAGTCAAGCAAATCGAGCCCGGGACTTATTCTTTGTAAGCCTAGTACTTATTCTATTGGTCTCTTTGGCTGAACCGCTAAGTGATGGGGACATAAACACACCAGCATCGGTTGTCTAGCAATGCTAGGGGGACAAACACAGACACACAAACATACACACACACATATATATATATATATACATATATATGACGAGCTTCTTACAGTTTCCATCTACCAAATCCACTCACAAGGCTTTGGTCAGCCCAAGGCTATAGTAGAAGACACTTGCCCAAGATGCCACGCAGTGGGACTTAACCCAGAACCATGTGGTTGTTAAGCAAGCTACTTACCACACAGCCACTCTTGCACCTATAATGATGTTAAATGTTTTCCAGTCCAACAGACAGACATAAGATGATCAAATATTTACAATAAATTTATTGTGCCCTCTCATTTTTGTTCGATATTGTCATAGATGCAGCATTGCCCAGGTCACTTGACAAATCGGTATAAATGAGGGATTATTCACCACTGACCATTGAGTGGTCTTTAGCCTTAATAGAGGAGATTTAGAAACAGATAGATAGATAAGTAGGGAGATGGTCAGAAATAAAGAGAGAGAGATAAGCAGACATATTATACGTGTGCATACATACATACGGACATACATATATAAAATGCACCCAGCACACTCTGTAAAGTGGCTGGCATTAGAAAAGGCATCAAGCTGTAGAAACCATGCCAAAACGAGGGTAGATCTTGGTGCAGTTCCCTGTTAAATGATGATGATGATGATAATATATATAGGTGCAGGTGCGGCTGTGTGGTTAGAAGCTTGCTTCTCAACCACATGATTCCAGGTTCAGTCCCACTGCATGTCACCTTGGGCAAGTGTCTTCTACTATAGCCTTGGGCATACCAAAGCCTTGTGATTGGATTTAGTAGACAGAAACTGAAAGAAGGCAGTGAGGTGGCAGAAACGTTAACACGCGGGGCGAAGTGCTTAGCAGTATTTCATTTGCCATTACATTCTGAGATCAAATTCTGCCGAGGTCAACTTTGCCTTTCATCCTTTCAGGGTCGATTAAATAAGTACCAGTTACGCACTGGGGTTGATGTAATCGACTTAATTTGTTTGTCTGTCCTTGTTTGTCCCCTCTATGTTCAGCTCCTTGTGGACAGTAAAGAAATAAGAAACTGAAAGAAACCCATCGTATATGTGTGTGTGTGTGTGTTTGTCCTTCACCACCACTTGACAACCAGTGTTGGTGTGTTTACATCCCCATGACTTAACAGCTTGGCAAAAGAGACCTATAGAGTAAGTACTAGGCTTTAAAAAACAATAAGTCCTGGAGGTCAATTTGTTTGGCTAAAACCCTTCAAGGTGGAGATCCAGCATGGCCACAGTCAAATGACTGAAACAAGTAAAAAAGATAAAAAGATATATATATATATATACACACATATATATATATATATATGTATGTAAATAGCTTGCTTACCAACCGCATGGTTCCAGGTTCAATCCCCCTGCATGGCACCTTAGGCAAGTGTCTTCTACTATGCCTTTTGAGTCAACCAAAGCCTTGTGAGTGGATTTGGCAGATGGAAACTGAAAGAAGCCTGTTGTATATATATATATATATATACACATACATATATATATGTGTATGTGTGTGTGTAAATTTTGTGTGCCTGTATTTGTCCCCACATCATCGCTTAACAACCGATGTAGGTGTGTTGACGTTCCTGTAACTTAGTGGTTCGGCAAAAGAAGCTGATAGAATAAGTACTAGGCTTACAAAGAATAAGTCTTGGGGTCGATTTGTTTGACTAAAAGTGGTGCTCCAGCATGGCCACAGACTGAAACAAATAAATGAGTGAAAGAGTAATATATTGGTAGACTGACTGAGAGACAGAGAGAGAAGGAAATAGATAGATATTCATATAGCTGGATAGGTAGGTTTGTGGTGCCTGCATATCTAATTAATCTAAAGGGCTTAATTAATGGGCATTAAGAATTTGTCTCCTGTTATGTTACATTTAGAAACATGGACCAATCAACATATATATGTGTGTATGAGTGTGCATATATATATAATGTATATATATATGTATATATATATATATATATGTGCGTGTGTGTGCCTGTGCATACATATATAATATATATGTGTGTGTTCTTTTCTACTCTGGACACAAGGCCAGAAATTTTTGGGGACGGCCAGTCGATTAGATCGAGCTCAGTACGCAACTGGTACTTAATTTATCGACCCTGAAAGGCAAAGTTGACCTCAGTAGAATTTGAACTCACAACAGAGCAACAGATGAAATACCGCTAAGCATTTCGCCTGACGTGCTACCGTTTCTGCCAGGCCGCATATATATATATATTATATATATATATATATATATATATATAGATATATATATATATATATATATATATATATATATATATATATATATATATATACATATATATATATATATATATATATATATATATACATAATATATATATATATATATATATATATACATATATATATATATATATATATATATTATATATATATACATATATATATATATATTATATATATATATATATATTATATTATATATATATATATATATATGCGACCTGGCAGAAACGGTAGCAAGTCAGGCGAAATGCTTAGCGGTATTTGCTCTGTTGTGAGTTCAAATTCTGCTGAGGTCAACTTTGCCTTTCAGGGTCGATAAATTAAGTACCAGTTGCGTACTGAGCTCGATCTAATCGACTGGTCCCGTCCCCCAAAATTTCTGGCCTTGTGTCCAGAGTAGAAAAGAACACACACATATATATTATATATGTATGCACAGGCACACACACGCACATATATTGCCATCATTTTAAAATCCTCATTCCATTCTGACAGAGGCTGGATGGGTTATGGTGAGAGTCAGCTCTTATTATGCTGTTGCTGTCTATCTGTCTGCCTATCTATTTATATGTCTGTCTGTTTATTTATATGTCTGTCTATCTATTTATCTATCGATCTAGCTACTTATCTATCTACCCATCTATTTATCTGTCTATCTATCTATCTATCTATTTGAAATTTTCTGCTTATATGTGTGTGTGCATATATCTTTATATACTCCTATTTCTCTCTCTCTCCCTACTCACCTCTTTCTAAATCTCTTCTATAAAGGCTGAATCCTTCTTGTAACATCGAGATGTATCTAGTGACCAGACGAGAGGTGTGTCTTATGACGATATCGAATGAGTGGACAGAGGGAATTTATAGCTGACATTTTTGTAGCAGTCTTCTTGATTAAAGAAGACACGACATCATTATAATTGCTCAAATATTCCTATTTCATTCGGCATTGTCTTCTTTTTTTAACCTTTCTTTCTCTCTCCTGCCTTTCTATCTCTCTCTCTCTCTCTCTCTCTCTCACACACACACACACATTCTCTCTCTCTTTGTCTGTCTGTCTTTCTCTCTCTCTCTCGCTTAATCTCACACTCTCCCTCTCTCTTTCTGTCTGTCTGTCTCCCCCTCTCCCTCTCTGCATCTATAGCACATTTTCTCAAATTCTCAGTTTCCAGCTCTTGTACATATCTTTAATTCTCTCAACTTCTACCTCCATTTTTTATACTATCACTACTTCTTCATTTTTCTCTTTAACTCCATCGTATCACTACGCCTATCACTCTTACGCTAGAGAAAAAAAGGGTGAGACAAGAACAGACACATACGAGGCAAGAACATGACATAAATAACATAGTAACACTAACGTTGATGACTAATACTTTTGGAAGGGAGGTAACTATGTTGAAACTTAATGAACTTCAGATACAGGGGAAGGAAGTATATAACGTCTTGGGCAACCACAATACACGCTCATGTCAGACTCTCCTCAGAATCGTGTGACGTGTCTGCTTTGTCCGAATGGTTTGGGGGTCTGGGTCTGCGCAAGTGCTCATCTCCATCTCTTTCCTTTTATCTTTCCGCCATCCACGCTTGCTTCCCTTTGATAGGCAACAGCCTCTCCTCTCCAATATAGACTAGTTCCAACAGGGAGATGGATGATACAGTTGAGGATGTGGAACAATCTGTGTTCAGGTGCCACTTTCAATTCTCTCCTTGATCAATCTGATCAATTTCCAAGGTGTCACCTACTTTCCGCCAGTGCAAAATTCTCAGGGGACTGGATTGATGCCCTGCCTGTGGCCAACATTAGAGGTCTACTCAGTCTAGATGAGCTCCACATCTCCATCTTGCTCAGAGTGGGAGCTGAGGTCTGTAAGGGACTGAGACAGCATTGCTCAACTCCACAGGTCTTCGTAGTCTGTTTTGCTGCCTAAACGCTGGTTATTTCGCTCATCACACTAGGTTAAACTTAATCATTAAGTGGCCTCTGGCTTGGGTTAATAACCCCTCAGTTCTGGAGCTGGCAGGATTATCCAGAAGTGAAGGGGAGAGACCCCCTGTCCCTGGGTAAGAGGTAGGTGCCACATCTGGGACGCCACAATCTGTGACTGCTTTGTTCCTTTACACATCCTGGATGTTGTGGTAAATGGGTGGGTCAGTGCTTCTGTAGCTGGAATGAACGAATCATGAAGTATCAGGACCTGTCAGTGAACTATGTCCTCCAGCCTGTGGCATTTGAGACATTTGGAGTGGGCCAGGTTGTTAACAGTGAAGTTGTTGTCGTCATTAGCAGCTCGCCTTATCAAAGTGTCAGCCGATACCCACGAGGGCACTTGGCTGCCTCGCCATCGCCCGTGGTAATGTTATAAGCATGTTGGCTTGCTTCAGTAGGTTCCGTTGAACCTTGTGGTGTGCGACCAATTGTGGCACTTGGTGTTGCATTGATATCTTTTTTCCTTTCTGTTTTTCTCTATCTTTGTTTTCTCTCTTTCTTTTCCCTTGTTCTTTTTTTTCCATTTTTAGTTTTGGATAAACAAATATGTATACACCAACATTGTATATATGTTACATGTAACTGAATTTAATGATATCATAAAATCATTTATTTTCATTGTAATAAATATTTCTCATATAATATATACATGCCTACATTTGTATGTGTATGTATATATATAAAAAATCAATTGAATAATAACAGATGATAGATAATTGTCAGCTCATTACAGCTGTTCCTTACACATTTTTTAATAGAAGAATGAGAACATTACTTCACTGCAAAAAACTGTAATGAGCTGACAATTCTCCATCGCCTGCTATTATTCATTTGGTTATAATACACCATAAGGATTTACATGTCAGACACCCTGGAGTATACCAACAAAGTACAATCAATGTAACGCATGTTTTGGACCAGCCCCTGGGCGTTAAATACTTATGGGGTTGGTTTCTCTGTGTACACAACCAGAAGATCCTATTTGACATTTATCAGCCATAGGTGGTGACCACAGGTTTATCCAACCTTACCTGGTGCAAATCCTTTCAAGTACTCAATTCTATCTGAATCCTTATATATGTGTGTGTGTGTGCAAGAGTGGCTATGTGGTAAGAAACTTGCTTCCCGACCATTTGGTATCAGGTTCAGTCCCAATGTGTGGCACCTTGGATAGGTGTCTTCTAAACATGTGTGTGTGTCTATATATATATATAATATAAATACCTCATACCTCTATTTACTTAATATCAAGGTCTCATTCATTCTTTTGTTATACTATTACTAGTAATATATATATTTCGATAGATAGATAGATAGAGAGAGAGACAAAGTTGTATGTATGCATGCATGTATGTATGTATGAAATGTTGAAACTTATTGAACTACAGATACAGGGGAAGGAAGTATATAAGAGACATCATGCAACCGCAGTGGTAAGAAGCTTGCTTCCCAATCACATGGTTCTGGGTTCAGTCTCACTGCATGCTACCTTTGGCAAGTGTCTTCTACTATAGCCTTGGGCTGACCAAAGCCTTGTGAGTGGATTTGGTAGACGGAAACTGAAAGAAGCCTGTTGTGCATATGTATGTATGCATGCAAGCATGTATGTATGTATGTATGTATGTATGTATGTATGTATGTATGTATGTATGTATGTATGTATGTATGTATGTATGTATGTATGTATGTATGTATGTATGTATGTATGTATGTATGTATGTATGTATGTATGTGTATGTATGTATGTGTGTGTGTGTGTGGTGTTGTGTGTGTGTGTGTGTGTGTGGTGGTGTGTGTGTGTTGTTGTGTGTGTGTGTGTGTGTGTGTGTGTGTGTGTGTGTGTGTGTGGTGTGTGTGTGTGTGTGTGTGTGTGTGTGTGTGTGTGTGTTGTGTGTGTGTGTGTGTGTGTGTGTGTGTGTCTCCCCTCCCACCATCACTTGACAATCAATGTTGGTGTGTTTCTTGTCCTGAAACTCTTAATATAAATATGTGGATATTGGAATGGAATAATACCTCATGTCCTACATGTGAATTCTGAATTTGCTTGTGTGAATGTTTTAAGAGAAATATCTGCAATTTGTATCGTATATCAAATTCTATTAATCTTTATCTCATATACAGGCAAAAAAAACAGTTGTGCTATATAGTGGAGCTTTAACTCCATTAAAATTCTTGTATTATATTAGGTTGTCACGAAAGTTCTTTAAATTCAGATGCACATATTTCAGCTCAAACAAAACTTTATGAATCGAAATAAACATCATCAGAATCAACACACTTTTGCCAACACGAAACAAGTTTATTTATGCCAGTAGCATAAAAATCCTGCGTTCTGGTGGTAATGGAGTCGTTGAAGGCGTGTTTCACATTGTCTTGGGTTTTTGAAGCATTTCTCACGCAGGAAGTTGTTGAGATGCTTGAAAAAGTGGTAGGCGAGAGGTCTGGTGAGTATGGCGGATGAGGCAGAGTTGGGGGGCAGGGGTTGATGCTACTCAATTCCTTTATGCGAAACCTACAAGATTTAGTATGTGTGTTACATGGTGTTGATTCAGTAATTATCGACCACCTTTAATTATACTCAATGTTAGACTCTTTGAGGTGTTTAATATATGATGCTAATGTGGAATTTTTTATATTGGGGTGAATAAATGAATTCTTGCATCCCACATATCTATTTTTAAAATCAATAGGACTCCCTATATAAATTTTCCTATGTCACGTAGGGCTTACTCATTTAACTTCGTATATATATATATACGTTAGTTCATGGCTGTTTCCTGCACCAGCAAATAACATGAGTTCATGGCTGTTTCCTACACCAGCTTCACATAGCAGCCCTAGCCCATCCAAAGTACCTTGGATCACAGGACAGCCTGCTGTGTTTACCTTGGATTGTAGGGCGACCTGCTGTGTTTGAGAGCTACTGAGTCAAGTATGTATATAAATATATTTATTTCTAGCCCACTTTCTATATATGTACATTGCATGCAAATCACAGACATATGAGTGTATATGCATATATACCCCAAGTTCACCAGAGCGCATTTTTTTTCCTTATTTATTTACTACACATTTTTGTACACCTATTACACTATTAAATATTGTTTTTTGGCTGTGATGAGATGACTCGGAATATTCACAATGTGAATTTTCCGAGTCCCCCCCCCCCACCGTTTGCCAGCTCACACTTTTTTCATATTCGTTTACACCTATTACACTACTTTTTATTTTTGTTTTTGCTCGGGTGAAACACTGGAGTTTAAAGGTCAAGGTCTGACGATGTGAATTTTCCGCGCATTTTTTTTTTTCATATTCGCTTAATGCAAGTTGTTTTACACCTTTTTCCTTTTTTGCTCGGGTCGGGAATCGAACTCACAGTCTTAAGATGGTGAGCTGGTTACCCCAATGTATATAGTATATACGTGATCGACGTGTCAAAATACTGTGACCGAAAAATTTTCACCAACACATGGAGAGCGCATTTATGAATTCTATCGAGCATTCCTAAGCAGCAGTGTCGGAAATGATCTCGTAAGCCAAAAGCCCATAATTTCCTTGGCTCTTTTGAAGAATCGCCATCTCAGATGTTTGCTTACAATATAAATGTCAAAAGTGAGAAATTACAGAAAATTAGAGGGGCCAAAGATACCCTCATTAAAAAAAAAATGAGATCTTTTTGGTTTGAACGGCAGTTTTTTCTAGCGGTGTCATATGAAATTGTCACCCATAATTATGACCCTAGTATCGATCTATTGCATTTCAATCTGTTTTAGAGTTAGGGTTAGGGGTGGGAGGAAGGGTATCTTTTTTTTCTTCACAAATGTAAATAAACCCAATCTGTTTCTTAAACGAGGGACATATTCATACGGCATAGAATGTTTTCACATCAATAGACGTCATTGATTGGTTGAAATTGCAGAAAAAACCTCAAATATCTTACAAACTATAGAATTTTCTCAATAAAGCCAAGAGAAAAAAATGTTTTATAAACACATTCTACCAATATACGAAGTTTAAGTGTTTAGTTACGTGGAAATTATTTAAAAAAACTGCCGTTCAAACCGAAAAGATCCAAAAAATGTTTTTGTTTTGTTTAGCAGAATCGTAATCTACGATGTTTGAAACGCATTTGAAGAAATTACGCTTTTCAGAGCACTAAAAAAAATTTTCGACTCTGTTTTAAATATCGTTCTCGCATAACCATTTTTAGAATGCTTCATCTGAAGGGTCTCGCAATCATATTGTAATTTTATCCTATAATACAATGTTACAACTATTCGAAAATTTATTATAGTGATTACGGCAGACTTAATTAATATTTTGTTTAATGTTCAGTAACAGAATGAGATTTGTGTAGTACGGCTCTGCATACGCGATGCAAATAACTCTAAGAAATGTTCTTGTTTACAGTATTGAATGCACTGTAGCATTTATTTATGGCAAGTGCTTTGAATCGAGATAATGTATTGAATGTGGAAATCAGTTCATCGTGGGAGAATGGCGAGAGCCATTTTAAAAAAAATACGCACACAAGGTGTTTAGGGTTAGGGCTACGCAAAAACGGATGGTGTGCGTATTCTTTATATGTGTATGTATGTTTTGAAAAAAAAAATTAGTTGTTTTATAATACCGAAGGAAAACAAATCGAATACTAGTTGAAATATAAACATATCCTGTTAAAATCTCATTGATTTCACACGAACGAAGAAATAAAAATAGACATTCGAGCGAAAAAAATATGACGGAATGAATCAAGCATTTTCATTGGTTATAATTCTCACGTGAGTACATTTTGCTATGATCTCTGCTACGTCCGTGTTAGACTACTTCCTGCCATATAAATACTAATCTTTTTGTTTTGTGTATAACGAAACTAGCACGTGAAGTTAAACAATATTACGTGACATTGTTGGAAAGACGAGCGGTGGTTTCTATTTTGTTCTATCTCTGAATCGAAGCTTTTACTGATTGGGAAACATGTCTGGACGCGGTAAAGGTGGAAAAGGACTCGGAAAGGGAGGCGCCAAGCGACACAGGAAAGTACTGAGAGATAATATCCAAGGTATTACTAAACCTGCTATCCGTCGTCTGGCACGAAGAGGTGGTGTGAAACGTATTTCGGGTCTGATTTACGAAGAAACCCGTGGAGTTCTCAAGGTCTTTCTAGAGAATGTGATTCGTGATGCCGTCACCTACACTGAGCACGCCAAGAGGAAGACTGTCACCGCTATGGATGTCGTCTATGCGTTGAAGAGACAAGGCAGGACCCTGTATGGTTTCGGTGGGTAAGCAATGTGGCTGGGATTTTAACCTAACATCTAATCATACCCACGATCTTCCGAACTACTTGAAAAAAAAAACATAAACGGCCCTTTTAAGGGCCACAACATCATCCTGTTTGTCTCACATTACCAAACTCTTTGATATGACCTTAAAAAAAGAAAACTTAATTTTGCCATTATTAAATTTTAAATTTCCTTCACACCAAAAAAAAAAAAGTGATGTAAATTTTTGTTGACATTATCACGTACGAAGTTAACTTTTTCATTAAACTATTTTTGCCAATATCTTTTGGAATCTATATAGTTTTTCCCTTACATGAAAATCGTTATGGAAATACAATAACGACCCCTCCCTTTAATTACACAAAAACTAAGATGTATACATAAATACATCAGACGTGTGTGTGTTAAATGTGTGTATAAAAAAATATATATAATTAACAGGTCCTTATTGATACATAACGCAAAAATGTTTCATCATTTGGGACTCTGGATTATACGAAGTTTCTTACAAATTCATCATTCATGTCTAACAACATTTTAACGTATCAAAGTAGAGGACTACCTATTGTACTAAAAACTATTTGCATACTATATGAAGACATCGGGTACCCTCAACAAGAGGCGATATTTAATTACTAATTGTTACAAACCTTTTTAGAGAGTGTGTAAAACTTAAAAAATGGACAATTTGCTTTCAATTGTTTAATAAATAATTATTTTCTGTTAAAGTGAATGTCATTTGTTTTTCTTCCTCTTCATATAGATATTTACAATTTCTAATCAATTGCAATTACTACCGGAAAGACTTCCGTCCGTCCCCACCATTTCTCCCCAATTTTTTTTTTTTTTTTTGTCAGAAACCTCCGTTTTCGGATATGGAGGTTCCGGAAATTGCCAAAATTTGACATTGTTTAATTTCCCCTTCCCCAAGTTCTTCAATTTTGATTTTTTTTTTTTTCCCCAGCCCTAACCGTAACTATAGAAATATTTTGAAATTTTTGTCCGAATCATAATGTCCGTATTTTTCCGCATATTTTGGAATAAAAAATTTTCTGAAAGAAGAAATGGTGGTGGTGGGGGGGGGGGGCATTTAAAAATCCCGATTTTTGCCTATTTCTTTTTGCAGATTCGTATTCCCCGAAGCCGAAAAGGCGGGGGTTTGTGTCGGAAAAAAAAAAGAAGACTTTTAAAACAGGTAGTATTTTGGGGAGGAGGGGAGAAAGTCTTGCCACCGTTTGAAGAATTGGATTAGCTATGGTTGGAATACCTTTAATCGTGACTAACCTAGGGATAAAAAGTTGCCGGCCCCATAATGTCTGCACCGTGCAGAAGTCAGGGTGACTGCTCATCTTATGACCCCTTCAGAGATTCATGGTTGGAATTTAACCTGACCTGAGACCAGGTCTGAATATTTACAAAACAATAAAATCGGCCAAAGAACTTCAACGACGGTGCTAAAACAGGAGACCACGGATTAAGTCAATCCATTTTTGAACTATGTAGGCTCGGAGGGGTCACCCAACTTACTAGAAATAACAGCCGGATCGTCCGCAATCCACATTATCTTAAGTGTAACGAAGACGGTTTATATGACTAATGTAGATTCCTTTCAAAAATACGGAGGTTCATAGAATGGTGGGATTTTTGTTTTTTTTGTTGTTTTTTTCCGTATATGTTCTGACAGGTTTGACTTGGTGTTAAATACAATTTAACTGAAAACATCCTGAATTACGAAAATCACAATAAAGGGGTCTTGCAAATGCTTTCCTCTAAATGTTTACCATCAACCCCTGCCTCTAGAACTAGGACTGATTAGGGCCGGTTACAAGGTTTTCAAGGACAATTTCCCCCAGACCGAGACGCCAGCTGAGTAGACCGAAGCAACGTGGAATTGAGTTTTTGTTCAAGAACACAACGCGCTGTCCGCTCTTGGAACCGAAACCACATTCCTGCAATCTAGAGTGCAACACTAACCACGAGGCCACACGTTTTCATGCTATAAAACATTTCGACATATACAAGTTATAGACTAGATTTATCTCCCTTGCAGTCTTTTATTTTCAAACAATATATGTTGATTATTTAAGAATTAAACGTTCAGTTAAATATTTGTAGCAAAGTTCTTTTAATTTGATCTATCATTTTGCATTCAAATATAGATTATATATATTATATTATATATTTTCGGAATTCCAATCTACACGAACGTCATTAATAATGAATGAAATTCTTTAAATGTGTTGCACTTCCAGAGCTATTTATTGCCATTCAGATTCAACTATAAAGAATTTTCCGTAGGAAATGTAACGTAAATTATACCATTAGCGCCACTTCTAAGGTTCATAGTGCCCTGGGCAAGCTGAATTTCAGCAACCTTATGCATTTTCCCCCAAGGTGTCTAGAAAACAATTCCAGCACAGCATCATTTCAAATTCTTTCCTTACGATATAACACCACCACAATATTCCACTTTCACAATCACAAACTTGACCTCTCACAGGGAATCCTTACATTATTTTCATATTTTTCTAATTCGTAGAACCTCATGGCGTGATGGTTCGATTTGATTATACCTTCAGCCAGTCCTGTAATAAATAACGTGTAAAGTTGTTTAACTCCATCATCACTTCGTATAATACAAGACACGTCATCAGGTGTTCAAATCAAAACTAGTCCTTTTTCTGGCAAGTTAAACAACCACAAAGGTTCATGAGCTGTCTTACAATGTACTATATAAATTATATGTATGTGTTTATTATTATTATTAATACAGGTATATTTTAAAGGTCCCTGGAGGTTATATATACATAGACAATGTGCAACATGAGTTCATTTTAAGTTTATTTCTTGGATTAAAAAGAAATTCCATAGCTAAAAATGTGGCACTGAACTGTCATCGCACTTCCATAAAGATTATGTATTTTGTACTCGGGCAAACTAGCATAGCTGGGCTGTTCGTTTCATATATCAGATTCGATCCCAAACTTCTTGGGCAAAGGTGGTTTACCGTAGCTTCTCGTCAACCCAAATTTAGATATGGAGAAACTTGTCGAATGGACTGTAAATGAAAAGATCCAGCCTTGTTTACAATTTGTCACGCGGATTGTGCCTGGGATATTCAACCAACTACACTGAAAATACTCATCGTCGAAAACGACGAAGGCTCCATATGTCTTGAAGAGTTTGGACACACAAATCAGTTCTAAATCTAAAATAGAGACTGGAGTCTTTCGCTTGGCAACAAGGTGGTTACAGATTCGACCCGTCACAACTGCGTGCGGGGGGGGGGGAGCTTAAGTTAGACTTCAGTAGGCGAAAACCCGTTGTGTGATTGTGTATTTATGTTTACTGCTCGACTAATTTCCTGGAAAGCGATATTCAAAAATAAAATAATAAAAGAATGGGTGTATTTAGTAATAGAATGTGGTTAAATCATTTTCCGAACCTAAGAGTCTGATGCACGAACCAACAAAAAAAAAAAAAAAAAGAGAGAGGCAGGAGAACACACGTCTAGAAGGAAAAAAATCCTGTCCAAAGCAGAAAAGTCCAATTTATGTAAGTTATTTCAGAAGCCCACGTTGGAATTAAAATTGAATAACTAAGACTTCCCTTCAAAGCAGAGCCCAAGAAAGTCTTATTAACTGAAACCTTAAGGTATTTGGGAGAAAATTGGGGAGGGACGGGCGGAAGTCTTTCCGAACTTTGCTACAAATATTTAACTGAACGTTTAATTCTTAAATAATCAACATTATTAAAAAAAAAAAAAAAAAAACCAAGGGGGATTTTTGCAAGGGAAATAAATCTAGCCTATTAAAAATCTGGCTTTCAAAAAGAAAAGATCCCTTGTTTATGTCGAAATGTTTATAGCTTGGGAACGTGTGGTCTCATGGTTAGAGTGTTACACTCTCAATTGCAGGAACGTGGTTTCGGTTCCAAGAGCGGGCAGCGCGTTGTGTACTTGAACAAAAACTCAATTTCACGTTGCTTCGATCTATTTAGCTCGCGTCACGTTCTGGAGGAAATTGCCCTTGAAAACCTTGTAACCGACCCTAATCAGTCCTAGGACTTGATGGTAAACGTTTATATTAAGGAAAAAGCGAACTTTTATTTAGAGGAAAGCATTTGCAAAACCTCTTTATTGTGGTTTTCGTAATTCAGGATGTTTTCAGTTCAATTGTAGTTAACACCAAGTCAAACTTGTCAGAACATGTAAGGAAAATAAAACCTCACAATTCTATGACTGTCCATCTTTTTAAAAGGAATCTACGTTTGCCATATAAACCGTCTTCGTTACACTTGTTTAAGATGATGTGGATTGAGGATGATCCGGCTGTTATTTCTAGTAAGTTGGGTGACCCTTCCCAGCTTACATAGTTCAGAAATGGATGGTTGACTTAATCCGTGGTCTCCTGGCGGATTTCATTGTTTAGTAAATATTCAGACCTGGTCTCAGGTCAGGATAAATTCCAACCATTAATCTCGGAAGCCCTGAAGGGGTCATAAGACGAGCAGTCACCCTGACTAAAATTTTTTAAATGATTGTGGGTTGTTTGAAACCGTTGAACTCTGTACGGTGCAGACATTATGGGGGCCGGCAACTCTTCATCCCTAGCTAGTCATGATTAAAGGTATTCCAAACATGACTAATCCAATTTTTCAAAAGGTGTCTTGGACATTAGCGCTCCTTAAGCTTAACACCACAAGAGGGTCAAACCTGCATATAAATCATTGACAGTCTACCATGGTTATAATCTTGACTGCTATTTCTAGCATGTTGGGCGCCAGGATATAAACATGTCCTTTCTTTGTTATTGAAGACGGTAGAGTTCAATTTGAGGAATATTTGACTGATGTTTCTAACAGTGCAGAACGTACTTGTATAATTGTAATGTGGATATAATGCCGCATTGCGCTGTAATGTTCCGATGTCGCCAACTTGTAATGAGAGAGCATTCTTAGAAAGTAGGAAACCATAACTTTGGTAGTTCCTTGCATTTACACATTTGTGGTACAAAAGTACTGGCAGAGCAAGAAATCTAGTCTGTATGAGTTTTATGAAACGATTAAGTCTACAAAAGAGATGTGATTTTCGACCACTTTCTGATAGAAGGCACTGAGGTTACATTGTCTTTTTCTCCCTAAGAAAGAAAATTTATTTTATAATAGTAATCTCTTTTTACACAATAATTTTCTCAATTTATTTCTATATGGGAATGGCGTTTCGCTGTTGTATATGCGATGCAAGAGAGAGAGACTGGGTTGGCAGGGTCGTTAAAACAGCCGACGAAATGCGCTGCGTTATTATTCCGGCTCCTTACTTTCCGCGTTCAGATCCAACAAAGATCAGCTTTGTCTTTCAGCTTTCAGGAATTCGATGTAATCAGTTTAAGCCCTCCTCTCATATTAGAAACCTCGAGCCAATATTAGAAACAACCGATTTTACTCCATAAGAGCCGAGATAATGACAATTGTGTTGTCAACTCAGTAAATTTTACGACGCAAAAAATACCGATAACGAAAATAGCAATTTTTCTTTTGAGTGAGAAGCTTGTTGCTTCATCAATGACAATTTTTATTATAAAGATTGTTTGCCAGCAAACAATCTTTTGTTCTAGCCCCAGGAAACAGCCGTAACATTTATGCCAAACTGGATATTCCCTCATTATGTTGGCAAACAATCTTTCTGTTGTTTCCTGGGGCCAAAACAACGGTAACAGTCATCCTAACCGGACAATCATTACTGTTACATTACAGTACTGTTACTGTATGTTGAGAGATTTAGAAATAATAAAGTTTCTATTCAACTTTTATTATATATTAGCATTAAGGGCATAGATTAGCAGAATCATTGGAAATTCTGATAAAATGCCTTGCGATACTTATTCCGGCACTTTACGTTCTTACTTCGAATCCTACCGAAGTCAGCTTTGCCTTTCATCCTATCGCGGTTGATAAAATAAGGACCAGTTGTGTACTTTCACTACTTTTATCGATTAACCTCTTCCCCTCAAAATTCCTCGCATTTCGCCTAAGTTGACACACAGTTATTATATATTAGTATTGCTTTGTCCTGTGCTCCAGGAGGTTCTCGGGTTAAAATCCATTTAATTCAACCCCCATTTCGCCCTGCCAACATTGGTGAAATAAACTGTAGAGAGGCCTTGTCAAGAAATATAGCATTTATTTCAAAAAGGACACTCCTTAAATAGCATATTGTCAGTCAAATCGACGGAAAGAGTTCCGCCTCCCCCATCCACCCATTTTGTTCCTAATTTGTTTATTAAAAATTTCTTTTGCCAAAAACTCCCGTTTTCGGATACGGAGATTGCAGAAAATTGCCAAAAATCAACATTGTTAAATTTTCCCCCTTCACCCCCGTCCCCCAAATTCTTCAATTTTGACTTTTCCCCCAACACTAACCCTAATCCTAACCTTAAAACCCTAACCCTAACCCGAAAACCGTAGCCCTAGCTGTAACTACAGAAATGTTTCAAAAATTTTGTCCGAATCATAATATCAGTATTTTTTCGCAAAGTTATAAAAAAAAATTTTACAAAAATTTTTGGAAATTTTTTTCAGAATCATAATCTCCGCATTTTCCTGCATATTTTGAGGGAATAAATTCTGAAAAAAGTAAAAAATGAAGGAAATGGAGGTGAGGAAAGGTGGGGTATAATTTAAAATTTCTGATTTTTGCCAATTTTTTTTGCAGATTCGTATTCCCCGTAGCCGAAAAGGTGGGGGGTCTGTGTCGAAAACAAAGATTTGTTTTAAGTGTGGTTTGTGGTGGCAGATGTCTTGTCGCTGACAGAACCGTTAGCATGCCAGACAAAATGTTTAATGCCATTTCATCCATCTTTATGTTTTGAGTTCAAATTCCGCTGATGTCAACTTTGCCTTTCATTCTTTCGAGGTTAATGAAATAAGTGCCAGTTATGCATTGAGGTCGATGTAATCGACTAGACCCCTCCCCTGCCTCAAAATTAGGATGAGAGTGTAATAACAACATGGGATAGAAATGAGCAATATTCAAGTGTTACTTAACCTGTGATTACATTTTATAATTAGGTCGTCATATTTGTTAATATTTTCCTTATCGTCCATTTCAGTGATGCAAAGTGAGTATGCTAGTATACTCGCCATATAGTTTTGCATATTGTACGATCAACCATTTAATAGTGTAATTCACGGTCTTTTTGCAAACGCTGAACTATCTTCCTCAATGAAATGTTATTAGCCTCAGCCGCAGACCAAAAGATGGAATAATGATTACATAATCCACCTTAAAATCTGTGCTTCATGTACCTACATAAACGCATCTAGACAAGTTAGTAGTAGCCATACACCTATAGACGATGTTTGTAATAAGACATTTATTATCTAAATGGCTGGGTACTTACATTTGCAACATTGCTTTGTGGATGCAGGTCGGGGGTGATTTCAGATATCATTCCCAGTGTCATGATAGGTTATGTCCCATGTGCCAACAGGGCTTTCAGGGAAGGTGTTCCCTATTGTTGGTATCGTCAAGAACACCATCACTATCATATATATCATTGTCAGTTGGCTTTGTAAGAACCTTTGATCCACTGTGCTCATGGCCGTGTTGTTTACACAGTTGGTGATGCATATATATACATACATATATATATATTTCGTTTTTGGATTTGGTTTGCAAGATTCTTTATATGAGTTCGTGTGTTGAAGCATATTCTGTTGTGTCTGGGGAGAGTCATTCTCTTTTAGTACCTTATTATTAATAGTCAAGACTATTGAAAAGGTTGCAATACGTAACGAAAATAAAAAGACGAAATAAGTGGAAATTTTACCGGTGAGTGTGTTAAATAATAAGGTACTAAAAGAGAATGACTCTCCCCAGACACATCATCGTTTAACGTCCGCTTTCCATGCTAGCATGGGTTGGACGAATGACTGAGGGCTGGCGAACCAGATGGCTGCACTAGGCTTCAGTCTTTATCTGGCAGAGTTTCTACTGCTGGATGCCCTTCCTAACGCCAACCACTGCGAGAGTGTAGTGGGTGCTTTTACATGCCACCGGCACGGGGCCAGTCAGGCGGTACTGGCAACGACCTCGCTCGAATCTTTTACACATGCCACCGGCACAGGTGCCAGTAAGGCGATGCTGGTAACGATCACGCTCGAATGGTGTCTTTTACGTGCCACCGGTACGGAGGCCAGGTAGCCCCTCTTGCAACGATCACGCTCGGATGATGCTCTATATAGATTCCGAGAACATAGGAATTTGGTGGGGAGGGGGACAATTGGGGGTTACTTTGAGGACAGTTCCCCACTCGGGGGTGTTTCGGAACAAGTCGTCCATATTTGTTTCATTTTCTCCGTTTTGTGCATCCGTAGATTTCTAGTCCCCTCTCTCTCTCTCTCTCACACACATACATATATATATATATGTATAAAAAATATATATAAAAATACAAAATGGGACAAGAACGCAAAACATTCAAATAGACGACACAAAAAAAAACGGACGGGTCATTCGAAGCCTCTAATCTTCATCCTCGCAATTTCGGCTGATTAATCTTGAGATCGCTCCGATCCGGCCAGCCCCAAATATATGTATATATATATATATATATATATATATATATATATCTGTAATTAAAAAAGTTCAAACGGGGAATTATTCTATTTAATGTCTTTCTGTTAGAAACGGTTAGACCTTTAGCTGGTATTTTTAGCATAACGAGTTTTCTGGTGACAGCTTCATTGCCTGCTGCTGCAGTAGAAATCTATGGATGCACAAACGTACAAAACGGAGAAAATGAGACAAATATGGACGACTTGTTCCGAAACACCCCCGAGTGGAGAACGGTCCTCAAAAGAAACCCCCAGTTGTTTCCCCCCAAATTCCTATGTTCTCGGAATCTACATAGTTCGAGGTGTATTTCTAGATAATTTCATTAAAAAATATCTATTTTCTTGAAAGTTAATACGAATTGAAGTGGACGCCGGTGAATTTTCCGAAATTCCCCATCCCACCCCCTCCTAAAATACTTCCCCCCCCAAAAAAGTTTTGTATATTCGGAATCTACATGATATAACACATATTCGTAGAAATTTTCATTAAAAAATATCCATATTTCTGAAAGTTATGATCAGCCAAAGTCGGTGGGGGGGGGGGATCAGTAATCTGTAGTTATGCCTCTAATTCTATCTTATAATACAATGTTACAACTATTTGAAAATTTATTACAGTGATTACGGCAGACATAATTAGATATTTTGTTTAATGTTCAGTAATGGAATAAGATTTGTGTAGTACAGCCCTGCATACACGATGCAAATAACTAAGAAATGTTCTTGTTTACATTATTGAATGCATCATAGCATTTATCTATATGTACATATATGTGTATGTATGTATTGCAGAAAGTAATTGTTTTATCGTTTTATAATACCTAAGGAAAACAAATCGAATACTAGTCGAAAAATAAGTATATTCTGTTAAAAACTCATTGATTTCCTACGAACGAAGCAATAAAAATAGACATTCGAGGGGGGGAAAAATGACGAAACGAAACAGGCACTTCCATTGGCTATAAATCTCACGTGAGTGCATTTTGTTGTGATCTCTGCTACGTCCGTTTTAGATTACTTCCTGCCATATAAATACTAATCTTTTTGTTTGTGTATAACGAAACTAGCACGTGAAGTTAAGCAATATTACGTGACATTGTTGGAAAGACGAGCGGTGGTTTCTATTTTGTTCTATCTCTGAATCGAAGCTTTTACTGATTGGGAAACATGTCTGGACGCGGTAAAGGTGGAAAAGGACTCGGAAAGGGAGGCGCCAAGCGACACAGGAAAGTACTGAGAGATAATATCCAAGGTATTACTAAACCTGCTATCCGTCGTCTGGCACGAAGAGGTGGTGTGAAACGTATTTCGGGTCTGATTTACGAAGAAACCCGTGGAGTTCTCAAGGTCTTTCTAGAGAATGTGATTCGTGATGCCGTCACCTACACTGAGCACGCCAAGAGGAAGACTGTCACCGCTATGGATGTCGTCTATGCGTTGAAGAGACAAGGCAGGACCCTGTATGGTTTCGGTGGGTAAGCAATGTGAGCCACAACTTTTCGGCTGGGTTCTTAACCTAACATTTAATTACACCCACGATCTTCCGAACCACTTGAAAAAAATACATAAACGGCCCTTTTAAGGGCCACAACATCATCCTGTTTGTCTCACATTACCAAACTCTTTGATATGACCTTAAAAAAAGAAAACTTAATTTTGCCATTATTAAATTTTAAATTTCCTTCACAGAAAAAAAGTGATGTAAATTTTTGTTGACATTATCACGTATGAAGTTAACTTTTTCATTTAAACTATTTTTGCCAGAATCTATTTTTTCCCCTTACATGAAAATCGTTATGGAAGTACAATAACGAACCCTCCCTTACTTTTTAAATTCTAATTACACAAAAGCTAAGAAAGCTTTATACATAAATACATCAGACGTGTGTGTGTGTGTTAAAACTGTGTATATAAATATAATTAACAGGTCCTCATAAGACGGTACATTACACAAAAATGTTTATTCATTTTGGGAATCTGGATTATACGAAGTTTTTCATAACGAAGAAGTATTTCTTTCAAATCGACTTGAATTCGTTATGAAAAATTTCTTTATCAAATTCGTCATTATGTCTAACATTTCAACGTAACAAAGTAGAGGACTACCTGTTGTATTAAAAACAATTTGCATACTATATAAAGACATCGGGTGCTCTCAACAAGAGGCGATATTTAATTACAAATTGTCACAAACCTTTTTAGAAAATGTGTAAAACTTATAATAATGGACAATTTGTTTTCTATTGTTAAATAAATAATTATTTTCTGTTAAAGTGAATGGCATTGTTTATTTTTCTTCCTCATAGATATTTACAATTTCTAATCAATTACAGTTAATACCTTAAGGTTTCAATTAATAGAACTTTCTTGGGCACTGCTTTGAAAGGCAGTTTTAGTTCCATCGTATTTTAATTCCAACGCGGGCTTCTGAAATAACTTACATAAATTGGACTTTTCTACTTTGGTCAGGATTTTTTTCCTTCTAGACGTGTGTTCTCCCGTTTCTCTTTTTTTTTGGTTTGTGCATCAGTCTCTTAGGTTCGGAAAATGATTTAACCACATTCTATTACAAAATACACCCATTCTTTTTATTATTTATTCTTGAATATCGCTTTCCAGGAAATTAGTCGAGTGGTAAACATAAATACACAATCACACAACGGGTTTTCGTGTACTGAAGTCTAGCTTAAGCCCCCCCCCCCCCCCCCGCACGCAGTTGTGACGGGTCGAACCTGTTTACCACCTTGTTGCCAAGCGAAAGACTCCAGTCTCTATTTTAGATTTAGAACTGAATTGTTTGTCCAAACTCTTCAAGATATATGAAGCCTTCGTCGTTTTCGACGATGAGTATTTTCAGTGTAGTTGGTTGAATATCTTATTCACGTAATTATAGGGCACAATCCACGTGACACATTGTAAACAAGGCTGGATCTTTTCATTTACAGTCCATTTGACAAGTTTCTCCATATCTAAATTTGGGTCGACGAGAAGCTACGGTAAACCACCTTTGCCTTAACTTGCCAGAAAAGGACAGTAGTTTTGATTGGAAAGTGATGGAGTTAAACAGCTTTACACGTTATTTTTACAGGACTGGCTGAAGGTATAATCAAATCGAACCATCACGCCATGAGGTTCTACGAATTAGAAAAACGTGAAAATAATGTAAAGATTCCTTGAGTGAGGTCAAATTAGTGATTGTGAGAGTGGAATATTGTGGTGGAGTTATATTGTAAGGAAAGAATTTGAAGTGATACTGTGCTGGAATTGTTTTCTAGACACCTTGGGGGAAATGCATAAGGTTGCTGAAATTCAGCTTGCCCAAGGCACTATGAACCTTAGAATTGGCGCTAATGGTATAATTTACGTTACATTTCCTACGGAAAATACTTTATAGTTGAATCTGAATGGCAATAAATAGCTCTGGAAGTGCAACACATTTAAAGAATTTCATTCAGTTTTGAAGGTGTTCGTGTAGATTGGAATTCCGAAAATATATATTACACGGTAATATATAATATAATATATATAATCTATATTTGAATGCAAAATGATAGATCAAATTAAAAGAACTTTGCTACAAATATTTAACTGAACGTTTAATTCTTAAATAATCAACATATATTGTTTGAAAATAAAAGACTGCAAGGGAGATAAATCTAGTCTATAACTTGTTTATGTCGACATATTTTATAGCATGAGAACGTATGGTCTCATGGTTAGAGTGTTGCACTCTCGATTGCAGGAATGTGGTTTCGGTTCCAAGAGCGGGCAGCGCGTTGTGTTCTTGAACAAAAACTCAATTCCACGTTGCTTCGGTCCACTCAGCTGGCGACTCGTTCTGGAGGAAATTGCCCTTGAAAACCTTGTAACCGGCCCTAATCAGTCCTAGTTCTAGAGGCAGGGGTTGATGGTAAACATTTAGAGGAAAGCATTTGCAAGACTTCTTTATTGTGATTTTCGTAATCCAGGATGTTTTCAGTTCAATTATATTTAACACCAAGTCAAACTTGTCAGAACATATACGGAAAAAAACAAAAACCCACTATGACAGTCCATCTTTTTGCCACATAAACCGTCTTCGTTACACTTACGATAATGTGGATTGCGGGTGATCCGGCTGTTATTTCTAGTAAGTTGGGTGACCCTTCCGAAATGGATTGTTGACTTAGTCCGTGGTCTCCTGTTTTAGCACCGTCGTGGAAGTTCTTTGGCGGGTTTCATTGGTCTCAGGTCAGGTTAAATTCCAACCATTAATCTCTGAAAGCCTGAAGGGGTCATAAGATGAGCAGTCACCATGACTTAATTTTTTTTAATGACTGAGGGTTGTTTGAAACCGTTGAACTCTGCACGGTGCAGACATTATGGGGCCGGCAACTCTTCATCCCTAGTTAGTCATGATTAAAGGTATTTCAAACATGACTAATCCAATTTTTCAAAAGGTGTCTTGGACATTAGCGCTCCTTAAGCTTAACACCACAAGAGGGTCAAACCTGCATATAAATCATTGACAGTCTATCATGTTTATAATCTTGACTGCTATTTCTAGCATGTTGGGCGCCAGGATATAAACATGTCCTTTCCTTGTTATTGAAGACGGTAGAGTTCAATTTGAGGGATATTTGACTGATGTTTCTAACAGTGCAGAACGTACTTGTATAATTGTAATGTTCCGATGTCGCCAATTTGTTATGAGAGAGCATTCTTAGAAAGTAGGAAACCATAATTTTGGTAATTCCTCGCGTTTACACATTTGTGGTACAAAAGTATTGGCAGAGCAAGAAATCTAGTCTGTATGAGTTTTATGAAACGATTAAGTCTACAAAAGAGGTGTGATTTTCGACCACTTTCTGATAGAAGGCACTAAGATTACACTGTCTTTTTCTCCCTAAGAAAGAAAATTTGTTTTATAATAGCAATCTCTTTTAACAAAATAATTTTCTTAATTTATTTCTATATGGGAATAAACAGGAAAAATACTGTTTTTGATGCAGTATTTTCTTTTTCTCTTGCCTTTCGTTGTTGTATATGCGATGCAAGAGAGAGTGGGTTGGCAGGGTCGTTAAAACAGACAACGAAATGCACTGCGTTATTATTCCGGTTCCTTACTTTCTGCGTTCAGATCCAACAAAGAACAGCTTCGTCTTTCAGCTTTCCGAAATTCGATGTAATCAGCTAAAGTCCTCCTCTCAAATCAGAAACCTTGAGCGAATGTTAGAAATTACCGCTTTTACTCAATAAGAGCCGAGATAATGACATTTGTATTGTCAACTCAGTAAATTTTACGACGCAAAAAAATACCGATAACGAAAATAGCAATTTTTCTTTTATTTGAGTGAGAAGCTTGCTGCTTCATCAATGACAATTTCTATTATAAATATTGTTTGCTGGCAAACAATCTTATTGTTGTTTTAGATCCAGGAAACAGCCGTAACATTTATCCCACATTACGTTGGCAAACAATCTTTCTGTTGTTTCCTGGGGCTAAAACAACGGTAACAGTCATCCTAACCGGACAATCTTTACTTTAAAGTACTGTTACTGTAAGTCGAGAGATTTAGAAATAATAGAGTTTCTATTTAACTTCTATTATATATTAGCATTAAGGGCATAGATTAGCAGAATCATTGGAAATTCTGATAAAATGCCTTGCGATACTTATTCCGGCACTTTACGTTCTTACTTCGAATCCTACCGAAGTCAGCTTTGCTTTTCATCCTATTGTGGTTGATAAAATAAGGACCAGTTGAGCACTTTCACTACTTTTATTGATTAACCTCTTCCCCTCAAAATTGCTCGCATTTCGCCTCAGTTGACACACAGTTATTATATATTAGTATTGCTTTGTCCTGTGCTCCTGGAGGTTCTCGGGTTAAAATCCATTTGATTCAACCCCCATTTCGCCCAGCCAACATTGGTGAAATAAACTGTAAAGAGACCTTGTCAAGAAATATTTCATTTATTTCAAAAAGGACACTCCTTAAAAAGTGTGTATATATTGTCAATCAAATCGACATTCGTATATAAATGGTAATTATTATATTTCCTCTGGAGGGGCTGACAGCGGTAGAATTAAAACGGAACATTAAGTTTATTCAGTACAAGGGATACTTAATCAGGCCGCTTCAACTATCTAACAATCTTTCTTAATAGGAACAGATTAGAATAAACAACTCGTAGTTATAGAGCATCAAGTCCCTCACTGTCGAAGAAGCACGAATATCGTCAATATGGCAATCTCATTTCTTTATATTATTCTGGGCATTAGTGTAGTACGTGCGATTGATTAATCCATCAGTTTTGATAATCAATGCTCCATCAATAAAATTACCTGCTCATCGTTAATGGCTGAGTGTTCCAGACACTTGAAACCCGTAATGTATCAGACTGTCAACAGCAGGTGTTTACACACACCAAATGCATAATGAGCAGTTGTGCTGTTAAATGAGATTTACTGTCAGTGGTTATGAGTCATTATCCTGATTAGACAGTAATGTTTATAACGATAACGAAAGGAGAGAGAGAGAGAGGTGTGGCATGAGAAGGAATGGGTTAGTTTGTATTTTAACTGTGGTTATTTTTTTAAAAATCAAGGTCTTGGCAAATACATGCATGTATAGTATACGCACTCTTATCTTATTTACAGGTAAGCGGGACATCAAATAATTATATCTAATTCATAGGTCATTAAATGAAATATTGCAAGCTTAAATTACTCGGCTATCCGATAAAATTATAATTTTTTGCAAGCTTTATTAAAGTAATTTTACTTTTAATTATCACAGTTAAAATACAAAAGTGCCCGAGAATTCATACCAAGAAAATAAAATTGAAGGGAATGGTAAAAAAAAACAATTTTTTTCCAACAAGAATGAATTTAGTGAAATGCTTTCTATAGAAAACTTATGAATATCTAATCGCATCTCGCTGCTCATCGCTATTCCCAGATTGCTTCTTTAGTTTGATGTCCAGATCTGTCTGCACTGATCGAGTGAACCGGATGATAAAAAAAGCGCACCAAACACAACTATACTCTCTTTTTCCTTTTTATCTTTAGCCTAATTTAAACTATCCTGTATCCTTTGGTTAAGATAGTAAAGTGAACCCAGCCAACTGTTATTGAGAATTAGTTATTTCCGAATATTTATCAGAAAAAAACCCAAAAAAACACAGGATCGACATTAGCTGTTTAGTTTTCTACATCAGGGGACTACATTGTATAACGTGTTTTTCCTTCTTATAGACTTATGGTACAATTTGGTTGTTATTTCTGTTTCGCAGATCATGTAGAGACTCATATTTCTCTTCTGGTACGATCAATTCAATACACACACTGCCAAGTATCAGAATCGTATTATGATAGAATTGCTTTTAATTTAGGCACAAGGCCAGCAATTTTAGGGAGAGGTTTTAGTCGATTAAACCGATCCAGTACATGACTGGGATTTGATTTTATCGATCTCAGCAGGATTTGAACTCTGGTTAAAGGGCCGGAAAAAATACTGCGAAGTATTTTGTCAAACGTTGCCCTCATATTGTGATACATAATGAATTAATTAGATTTGGGCGGGGGAGGAGGTCTACCGACTCGCCTTTGACTTTATTTCCCACGACCACGTCCTTTAAATGACCAAAATCATACTTTCAACAAGCAAAAATAATTTTGTCCGTTTTAAAATCCTTTCAACCATGTTTTGCGCATTTCATTAAATTTATTCATGATAGCATCACCTAAAAACAAGCCACGGAAATGTTTTTAAATTTTGATAAACTGTCAAAATAAAATTTATTTTCGAATAATGAAATTTTTTTTGCTCTATTTTGTATTGTTTTGTTTCAAAAGTGAAGATTTTGTTTTTTTCCTCTTAAAAAAAAAAAAAAGATGATCTGAAACGATTGTAATTAAATATATTAATATATACAATTAATGATATGCACATATTAAAAATGAAGAATTGAACTTTTTGTAAGTGACAAAATAAAATCCACTACCAAACATTATTAATCAATAAATGATTTATGGGAGGTGGTAGAAGTAAAATGATGATGACGAAAGGTGGGGCAGAATAGAAAACAGAGTTCCAAGGGTACCTTGGAATAGATATAGTTCCAATTTGTTGTTTTGTTTTTTGAAGAGAATAGGATGGAGATACTTGTTACTGGAATAATTATGTAAACGGTAGTAAATAGTAGCAGATGTATTGAAAGAACCGAATGAAGCTGAAGGTAACCACACTCAACGGGTAATAAATAGCTTCAATATACGTCGTTCAGTTTTGCACAGATCGGGGTGGGAATGAAGGTGAAAATACAAAGCACCAGAATATCTTGGAATATATGTATCTCTTGGAGAGAGATAAATGGATGGGGTTGGTATAGAGTTGGCAGTCACTCATTATTTTCTCCTTATGAACATTTGCTGGCTGTGGTTTCCAAACACAACTACTGATGTTTGTGTTTATATTTGACACATATATACATCATATCTTCAGGTGACAAACATGAAATGTAATAACGGGAGCGATCTAGTTATTACAGTATGTTTGCTTGTAAAATATGTTTAAAAAAGAAAATACGATCAGCTCTTTAAAAAAAAACTATGTTTAAATGGATTTAGATTAAATTTATAAGATATTTTAAGCATTCAGAATTGTATTGAAATGTTTATATGCTTGGATGTGTTGTTAGAATAACAAATGTCAATAGATGTAGGTGTATTGATTTTAGTATTTATTTTGGAGTTTATATTATATAGAACATTTTAAATCAACTTGTTGATGTAAACATGAATGTGTTTATGTATGCGAATGTTTATAAATATAAACATTAAATTCTGATGTTAATGTGATGCAATGCATTTTATAAGTTTCCATCGTGTATCGTCGATTCGTTGAAGTTGAGGAAAATGAAAGTACATCAACATATATGTATGTATGTATGTAAGTCCCCATAAAACGAGGGAGGGAGAATTAAATGGTCTTCTCTCATTTGCTGCTGGTGTATTTAGTGACGGCTTTGGTTCCTTCTGATACGGCGTGTTTGGCTAATTCACCCGGTAACAAAAGACGAACTGCTGTCTGCACCTCACGACTGCTAATGGTCGATCGTTTATTGTAGTGGGCAAGGCGGCTGGACTCTGCGGCGATTCTTTCGAACAGGTCGTTGACGAAGCTGTTCATAATGGACATAGCCTTGCTAGAGATACCCGTGTCCGGGTGCACCTGCTTCAATACTTTATAGATATAGATAGAATAGCTTTCCTTCCTCTTCCTCTTCCTCTTTTTGTCACCACTGCGGGCCGGTTTCGGTTTCGCAGCTTTCTTAGCTCCTTTGGCACTCACTTTGGGTGGCATGGTTCAAAATAGAACAGTGGTGGTGATCGTGGCAGTTGGTTGGCAATGAAACAGTGGTGGTAGCAAGAAAAAAAGGAAGGAATTTCGAAGAGTAAGAAAAAATGTTAAAGCAACGGTTGGAACAATGCGTTTCATTTTTATTTATATGAAAAGAGTAGGCTCCAGAGATCGTAGTTAAGCGAGTCTAGCCAGCCGATTTCGCTTTAAAGCAATTCAATTGGCTACAATTAGAAACTGTCATACAACTCAGCCAATCAAAAGATAGCTGTACCTTTTCGTTCCTTGTGTGCTATCGTGGTCTGTGATTGGATAGAATTGCTTCTCACATGCTGTCTGCTTAGCTGTACGTGAGTGATAATGTGTATGTTTGGCTCTCATTTCCATTCTCTCTTTTAACGTTTCTGTCTGGAAGCATTATGGTTAAAAAAAAATTTTTAAGGACGAACCACACTAGTTTTATCAATCAAACTGAGCGATTTAATTAATTCCGTCAAGATTCTGCTAGAGCTAATCTGGTATTACGATAAACTGAAACAAAATCTAATAAATCATGATTATTTACAATCCTCAGGGTAACGTCCGCGACGAGGCGTGGTTGTGTGGTAAGAAGTTTACTTCCCATCCACATGGTTCTGGGTTCAGTCCCACTGCTTGGCACCTTGGGCAAGTGTCTTCTATTATAGCTAAAGCCGTGTAAGCCGATTTGATAGACGGAAACTGAAAGAAGGCCGTCGTTTGTGTGTGTGTCTTTACTGCTTGACAACTGGTGTTGTTTTGTTTACGTCCTCGTAACGTAGCGATTCGGCAAAATAGACTGATAGAATAAGTACCAGGCTTTTAAATAAAAACAAGTAGAGGGGTCGATTCGTTTCTACACTAGGCACAAGGCCCGAAATTTTGGGGGAGGGGGGCAAGTCGATTAGATCGGCCCCCAGCATGGCTGCAGTCCAATGATTAAAGCCAAGTAAAAAATATAAGATGCTATATATAATGAGGAATTGAATTTGTGATTTCTTTCCCCCTCAGAATCGTAACATCTGATGTTTAAAACAATGATCTGAATAAATTTTCAGCAAGAAACGGAATAGAACGTTGAAGGTACATGTTCTGATAGAACGTTTCTCTTCCCAATGTTGTTAAACACTTAACTGGACAGACACAAAAAAAGTTCTGGCTTATTTTTAGTTCGGAAAAATAAGAAGTGGTGACGTTCATAACATTCATTTGTGCATAAATGAATTGAATCGATTGGAAATCTAACCTGTCTTGCGAATGCAATTAACCTGGAGATTTAACAACTAACCAAAAAAGAATTGGAATTGGGCTGGTTACGAACGGAAGGGAACGAGAAAGCCAGCAGACAAGATTTCCAAAGGAAGAACTGTATCAAGCTAGATGAAAGACACGTACGCATAATGATAAAGAATTTTTCACTCTGAAAACAATTTCGACTTCGGAGTCGCCATATTTCTCTTAGGTGAGGAAATGAGAGTACTCTTAGCCTTTCCAGTTCCCACTGTTACTTCCCGGCACCGTTTACGTCCTTTTCTCTGCATAGATAATACCCTATCTTTTAATCACGTGGTAAGGCAGTGTCCAGAACCCTTTTAAGGATTTTCAAGGATTGTGGGAGGAAAAGAGGAAGATAGCTTCAAACAGGAAACAGTTGAGTAAACTCCGTTAAAGGAACCCGAACTGTTAGGTACGGTAGCGATGTTAAACCAACCGTAGCAGTATGGAGGTATGAACTGTAACAGCGCGTCACTGCATCCACCATTTATTGGGGATTCCTGACTACTCTTGTCTCTTGGCATGACACCTTTGCACCACTCGGGTGACAGCCTTCCAACCCATGGATCTGTTTGGGCAAATCCTACCTGAATCTCTTTTAGTCGCCTTTTACAAGTTATATTCTTTGACGTGCAGGGTTCCTACACAGAGCAATATGAAACGAAGTGTTTGCTCAAGAACACAACACACCGCCCGATCTTGGAATCGAAACCACGCTCTGACGATCTTGTGTGCAACATCCTGAGCACTAGGCCTCGCGCCTTAAA
>NC_043006.1:63930935-63963435 GCF_006345805.1 Octopus sinensis
CCGAAGACTGGGTTTTGGAATTTGATTGCGTTTCATGCCAAGTAATAATGTCAGTGTTATCCCCATCGCCCACCTAGGTCTTTTAACTCTAGTGAGACTTCACCGTGGGTTAGGGACACCCCCTTTTTTTTTCTTTTTCATGAAGATGATAAATGAAAATGGTCAAGCGTCGTCACCAATCACTTTGCTATATTAATGTAAATTTTAACTAAGAACTTACTTTTCGTGAGTTACAAAGAAACCGGTTTCTTTTAGGAAGGAAACGATGAAGATGTCAGTATAGTTTATAAGTTGTACTATTTGCGGTGATGATTGTACTTAATAGTAAATAATATTTACACATTGACAAAGACGGGATTTCTTGAGCTGATCGCTCTACATTCCTGCAGACAATAATTTCCTTTCTCTGAAGTTTGGTTTGTAGGTTAATTATTATTATTTTCTCTTCTTTAAGGCCCAGATATGAAGAAAGATTGCAAATAAAAGATGCGAACTGTCTGAAGACAATCGATCTACTAAAATATTTGACTGGTAATTATGTTTCTGAACTTTTTCACCCGACACAAGTGGGAGAATGAAAACCAAGATTCACTTTCGCCTCGTGCTCATTTTTTTTTAAAAAAAGGAACCTGTCCGACGACGTAGAACTCGTTCACCCTTTTACAGTGCCTGAATATATCTCGTTCTATGAATCTCACTTCGATTTTAATCACATTGAACTTTGTCGTGGATAAATGCCTGAGTTAACGAAGAACGCTGAATCTATTCTGAACCTTTAAGGAAGTTTATAGTGAATCCTTATATCGGATTAATTTTTCCTCATAAAAGCAAACATTTTACTTAACCTCACCACACACGCTGATGCAAACATTTACTTTCTACGGATAGATTTTGCCATGACTCGAAGGACGATTTCTGCATACAATAATGTAAGTTCAATCCCAGCAATGGTAAGTTAACTTTTTACTGTCAGATTCTTCTTCTTCTTCTTCTTCTTCTTCTTCTTCTTCTTTCTTCTTCTTCTTCTCCTCCCCCCCCTTCTTCTTCTTCTTCTTCTTCTTCTATCAATTCTGAAAAAGCTGCTTTTTTCGAGTTTATTACAGACATGGCCGTGTGGTTAAGAAGTTTGCTTCATAACCACATGGTTTCGGGTTCAGTTCCAATGCACAACATCTCAGGCAAGTATCTTCTACTATTGCCCTGGCTTAACCAATGCTGACCACAGAAACTCTGTGGGAGCCTGTCGTATATGTGCGTATGTATGTGTGTGTGTTTTCCACTGCCACTTGATAATTGATGATGGTTTGTTTACTTCCCTGTAACTGAATGGTTTGGCAAGAGAGAGAGAGAGCAATAAAATAAGCGCCAGACTTACAAAGAAGTATGGGATGAATTTGTTTGACTAAACCATCCTAGGTTGTGACCCAACATGACCATAGTTGAATGAAAATAACAAAGAAAAATATATAAAATGGTAGGTGTATACATCTATTTTAAGTTGAACCAAACTGAGAATCTATCAAATGTTTCACAGATCTTAACTGTACTGCAGATTCTACTTTTCCTTGTACTACACTAACTTCAGTTTTTCCTTTTTTATTTTAACCATTTCATTCCTGTAGAAATAAATTGGTAACTTTTCCATTTTCTCTTTTTTTTTTTTGACAGCCAACAGCTTTTAGAAGAAATGCATAACATTTATGTGGTTCCAGTGAATAACAGCTTAACAAAATGGAAAATTGTCCTTGGCTTGCAAATGATTTGATCTGAGACTGTGCTGAAATTAAAGCAATTGCAATGTGGATGATATATATTAACCATTCTTAACCATACGTGATGACAGAAAATAGAAAATGAATGAAGAAAAAATAGGGGTTACTTTTGATAATAACAAATTTGGAAATTGAATTATTGGAATTTCAGTGACCAAGAAATAACTAAGAAAAGGAAATTTACTGAAAGTTTAAGTGGTGAGAAAAAAGTTATGAAATCATCATGTAAGAAAGAGAAATTTGTTGAAATTTAAGTTGTTGTGAAATAATGCAATATTTAAATAGCCATATCCAGCCCAAATATTTTACCTGTTTTATGTTCAAACAGACCAGATCTGCCTCTCACACCTGTCATACAATGTCATTCTAAAAATGAATATCTAAAAATAAACATCAATGTTTCAATCACATCATTGAAGTCTCAAAGCTACGAGATGATGCATTGTTTATTCAAAATAATGTGAATAAATAAGCTTTGTATTTGACAGAGTAATCTGAATACCAAAGAGTTAAACCATTGATAAAGCCAATCAAAAAAAAAAAAAAAGAAAAAACAATGGTCTCATCAGAAATCAGCAGTAAATTATATTGATTCTCCATCAATTATTTCAATTCAGGAAAATCAACAGATGTGTTTGACTTCTAATTGCTTCATTTACCTATTTCTCCTCAACCTCCAATATTTTGTGCAGGAATATACTGTAAACAGTGTAACAGAGTTTGTTAGACATTAAGATAAGATAAATTGGATACTATTATACCAAATGAGTGCCACATATAATAAACCGTTTTCATATCAACCCACCTGAGACCAGTTTAAAGTGATCTAAATTAAAACCCTTCATCATTTTAATTTATGTTCCAAACGTCAGATTAACCCTTTCGTTACTGTATTTATTTTGGGATGCTCTGTGTTTCTTTCAATTGATTTTAAATACAACAAAGAATTTGGTAAAATATCTTAGTTATCATTAAACTGGTGTTAGGAACATAAATTGTGACTGAGGTTTGGTGGAAGATTTTAATTAAAAACTTATGAAAACAAGACATTTGTATTCAAAGCCTGAGCCGGTTTCAGCCAGGTTGGTATTGAAAGGGTTAAATTAATCATTTGTTAATCCTTTTGTTACTATATTTCTGTTGAGATGCTCTGTGTTTCTTTCAATTAATTTAAATATAACAAAGAATTTAGTAAAATAACTTTGTTATCATTAAGCTTGTGTTAGGAATATAAATTGAGATTAAGGTTTCATGGAAGATTTTAATACAGAACTTATGGAAACAAGACATCTGTACTCAGAGCCAGAGGCAGTTTCAGCCAGGTTGGTATCGAAAGGGTTAATAATGGCAAGGATATTTGGCTAAATTCTTCATTATTTTCATAATTTATTGAAACAAAGGCTGCGTATTTCTTCAGAAACATGATGACAAAATGGTTTAAGAAGTATATACTATGTTTGTATACAAGAAAATAATTGTGAAACAAGTTTTTTTTAGCTGAAACACATCTACAGCATTTCTATAAAATATGCTTTTGTATTTCATTATTGAATGTCCATTTTAAGACTCTTCTCTTGAAATACTCACTCCAAAAAATTCCGTTTTTTATTCTCTTGTGGTAATTTTGAAGCTTATCCTAATTATGCTGAGGGTGGGGGCATAATTTTATGTGTAGATACAGCATGGTCAAATCATTAAGAAGTTTACTTCCCAATCATGGTATCCCAGGTTCAAACCAATGGCATGGTATATTACCAATGTCTTGGATCAATCCATGCAAAATTTAGGCCATTAAATAGATTGTAGATGTAATTCAAAAGGCCACAGCTTTGCCACAAACATTGTGTTGTGCTGATTCTGTCTGTTACACTTGTCTGTGGAATACTCCTCCACATGGGTGTCAAGTCAATGGACAGGAAATTTAGTGGATCAAACAACTGAACCTTTGAGATGAAGTCCAAATTGACAATGATCCATTTATGTCGTTTTACTTCATTTAAACAATATTTTCATCTGTCTCCTTGTTTCCTCTTTTTCTTTTAAAATATTCTCTCTCCACCCACCCACCTCACATAACAAACACATTCTGCCTCACAGAATCTACTATACCACTCAAACATATATCTGCACGCTCACACACAAGCAGGCACATCAATAAACTTGCAATTACGCACATAGACACATGCACACATGCTGCCTTTCTTTCTCTCCTCTCTCACACACATTCTCGTTCATATCTGTATAAATATAAAAATATAGAACCTGTAAACCAAGAAACAGACCTGGAGTAGAGAGGGAATGCCATTGATGAGGCTGTGAACAGCAAGAGAAGGCGTTTGACAAACTTAACTGATTGATTGACTGAATAATTAATCAAACGGTTAATTGTTTAAGTGATTAACCAGTTGACAAATGAATAGTAATTAAGTAAACTAGAAACAGTGTCTGTATTTATTATTGTCATAATGACTCTGTTGAGTTGTTCTTTTAATGTTTCAGTCATTAATCTGAGGCCATGCTGGGGCACCACCTTGAAGGGTTTTAGTTGAACAAATCGACCCCAGGACTTCTTTAATTTTTAAAGCCTAGTACTTATTCTATCGGTCTCTTAGGCTGAACTGCTAAGTTACAGGGATGTAAACACACCAACATTGGTTGTCAAGCAGTGTCAGGGGACAAACACAGACACACATCGGGTTTCTTTCAGTTTCTGTCTACCAAATCCACTCACAAGGCTTAGTTAGAATGGCCCGAGGCTATAATAGAAGACACTTGCCTTAAGGTGTTATACAGTAGGACTGAACCTGGAATCATGTGGTTGGGAAGCAAGCTTCTTACCACTCAACCATGCCTACATCTACAAGATATCAATTAAAAAGTCTTTGACACATGGGATCTAAAATAATAAAATGAACCTCGAGGTAAAACTGACAAGGAAATAATTGAGGCAGTTTAATGCTACATTAATTGAGAAACCCATTGTTAAATTCTAAAATGGATATAAATTCTGCATTGTTTGTGTTCTGTTTGGCAATGGAACCTAAAGAAGAAGGTTCAGATGAGGAAAGAAAACCATGTGTTGTGTATAGCTATCCTAAAAAAGATAACTTTCTTCTGGAAACAGAAGCCATGTTGGTTGTCTTGTGTAATGTAATGGAAGATCTAACTGGAAAACCTGCAAATGCTTCCGTATTAACTTGCGAAGGCGGGAAACACTTACAAGTGAAATATCATAAAGAAGGTCAAAGAACTGTGATATTTGTGGTTAAATCTCAAGTGCTTTGTAATAAAACTATTACCAGTCTGTTTGAAAGTATCATGCATCTTATATTTGTTTTGTATGGTTCTGTTGAAAATGCATTCCTTAGAAAGAAATTCCATGAAAAATTGAATGGAATTTTTTCATCTGCAGAAGAAGAGTTAATTAATTTATTCAAATCGTCTTCTGAGACAATTTTAAACCTTGGCTTTGAGTATATTTCGATGCATATTTTACCTACATTTTACCAAGATAATTTGAATAAAATCCTCTCTGATTTAGAATCAAAACACCCAGAATATGAAGAATTTAGAACTAGAGATTGTTGCCAACACAGAAAGCAGTTCTTTCTAGTTGGTTCTTGTGTGTTTTTCAATGAATATTTACTCTGTAATCATTTATCTCCAAGAAATTTGGAAGATGTCTACGTTTACTTGAAGTTTAACAGACTTTTATCTCAACAGACAAGTCAGCAGATAATTTTATGGAGAGAAATTCACTTGACAGGAAATAAAACACAAAAAGGTGTTGCTTTGGGATACATTGAGCAACCTTCTCAATGCTATCTTTTGGTAGTTTACCACAAACCTTATTTTCTAGCCACATTACTGCAATCTCCAAAGTCTCTCCTTGGTAAAAATACCATTTCTTCATCAACATTACCACCATCACCCCCACCATTGTATATCGAAAGACTAAAAGCAACTCTTTCACAAATAGAATCAACCATTCTTTGTTTCAGTGACAATTGTATGGATGGCAACAAAAATGATGGCAAGATGAAAGATTTATCTTTTGCAGATCAGATTGCATCATTGTTCAAATCACCAATCAACAAACAGAAAAAACCTTGTAATTTGGCACGAAATCCTACTGAATACTCCAAGTATGCAGACATTTCAAATCTAACCATATCCCCTACCTGCATGGTTACTCCCAAAGAAAATTCAAGAACACCTTACCGGATGAATCCAAAATATTCATCCAACCTCACAGTATCCCCCAATTCCTCTCCATACAAAATTCAGACTCAAAGTAATGCTGAAACTTCAGATTTTCAACATGAAATAACACTTCAAAGTCAAAGACATTCTGAAACCAAACTGAACAGTTTAAACTTTGTTAATTTTACTTCATTGCATTCTCGATATCCCTGTTGCTTTGGTGTGGTTGCAGTTCTTTATTTGCAGGCAAGTAAAGATGGTATGTCAACGGGAATACATATTAATGGATGTTGTGACATTCATTCAGATATCAAGTCTGATCTTACCAGGTAAATTCTTCTTCACCTCAATTCAAATTATCAATTTTATTATTATTATTATTATTATTATTATTAAGGCGGTGAATTAACAGAACCATTAGCATACCAGGCAAAATGGTTCGTGGCATTTTGCTGTCAAAACACCCAGAATATGAAGAATTTAGAACTAGAGATTGTTGCTAACACAACCCTAACCCTAACCCTAACCCAGTTCAAATTCTGCGGAGGTCATCTTTGCCTTGCCAACTGTATACTGGTGTTGATGTAATTGACTAGTCCCTCCTCCTCCCAAAATTTCAGGCTTTATGCCTATAATGTTGTTGTTGCTGTTTCTTCCTTCTCAAACCATGCCTGGCTCATAAGGGCCGGTTTCCGTGTTTCATTGGCATATAGGTTTCCCCACCTGGACGGGATGCTGGTCTGTTGTAGTTGAGCAGCTAGATGCACGAGGAAAGAGTGAGGGAAAATTGTGGTGAAAGAGAGGGAGAGAGCAGTGCATGCCATCAATATTATTAGTTATTATTAAGGTGGCGAGCTGGCAGAAACTTTAGCACATCGGGCGAAATGCTTAGCAGTGTTTCATCTGTCTTTACATTCTGAGTTCAAATTCCACCGAGGTCGACTTTGCCTTTCATCCTTTCGGGGTCAATAAATTAAGTACCAGTTGTGTACTGGGGTCGATCTAATCAACTGGCCCCTTCTCCCCAAGTTTCAGGCCTTGTGCCTAGACTAGAAAAGATTCTTCTTCTTCATCTTCTTAGTAGTAGTAGTATAGTAGTAGTAAAGGTGGCAAGCTGGCAGAATCGTTAGCATGCTGGGCGTAGTGCTTATCAGTATTTTGTCTGCTGTTATCTTCTGAGTTCAAATTCTGCCGAGGTTGACTTTGCCTTTCATCCTTTCGAGGGTTGATAAAATATGTACCAGTTGAACACTGGGGTCAATGTAATCAACATAACCCCTCCCCAACAAATTGCTGCCCTTGTGGCAAAATTTGAAACCGTTGTTGTTGTTGTTATTATCATTTGCATTTTGGACAAAATGCTTTTTTTTATTTCTTCCAGTTTTTTTTTTACATTCTGAGTTCAAATGCCAGCAAGGTCGACTTTGTATCCCATCTTTTTGGGGTTCAGTAAGTACCAGTTCAATACTGGGGTTGATGTAGTTGAGTAGCTCCCTTCCCTCAGAATTACTCGCTTCTGGCCATTGCCAGTGCTGCCTGACTGGCTCTAGTGCTGGTGACATGCAATAAGCATCATTCATGTATGGGTCGTTGCTAGTGCCGCCTGACTGGTTCCCGTACTGGTGGCATGTAAAAAGCACCCACTACACTCTTGGAATGGCTGGTGTTAGGAAGGGCATCCAGCTGTATGAACTTTGCCAGATCAGACTGGAGCCTGGCACAGCCTCCTGGCTTGCCAGTCTTCAGTCAAACCAGTCCAACCCATGCCTGCATGGAAAACGAATGTTAAACGAGGATGATGATGATGATAATGATGAACCTTGCAGTGGGCTGGTGTCCTGTTCAGCAGGAGTGTTGTGATCTTGGTCACTTAAGTGGGTAACTGGTCCTACGATTCCCAGGGCTCAAGTAAAAAGGACAATAACTAATATAAGAACCTTTTACTGATTTATGAGGTTTAAACTTAATTTATATTTTGTTCCTCTTAGGTGCTGCATTTTAATTATGGAACATTTCAAAAACTCAAAACTGTTTGAGAAAAAAAAACAAAGATCAAGATTGGCCACCACTCATGGAACCAGTCGTCAAAGAATCCTTGAATATGGTGTCCTTCTACGAAAAGAGGCTGTGAACGAACATAAAGTGAAGGAAACTCAAAATACAGACTTTTGGGTGGTGGGTAAACGAATATGTCACGATAAGGGGAATGTGCAACAAACAGTTCTTGTTTGTTTTCAGGACAGGATTGAGCAGAGTCTTGTAGAGCTGGCATTCAATCTTCCATTTGGCCTTAACTGGATGGAGTGATTTTAAAAGTGAGTTTCTCAGTGGTGAAGATTTCTGTCTTATGAAACACTTTAAGTTGATGAAAAACTGCCGAGATGAGAAAGTATGTCTATGCCAAGTCAGACAGACAGAGGCTATCCATGTCTGATCTTCACTTATGTGAGTTTAAGACTGTCAAATAGGTAATCTATCTGTGAGCTTCTCTCATTTATGGTCAAGTCAGCCAGACAGAGGCCAGTTTTTTCTCAAATGTATCAAAGTTAAGTCAGTCAGACAGAGGCCATCCGTATCTGAGCTGTATTCATATAATGTCAAATCAGTCAATGCACATAGATTAAGTCAGTCATATAGAGGACAGCTTTCTCTGTGCCATATCCAACTCCTTTTTGAACATCATCACTTTTGGATAAAGTAGTAAGTTATAATTCCACAAGATCATATGTTAGGATAGATCCTTCGGTATCTACCATTCTCGGTGTTACCGAGGGCAGTTGTCTTGCCTGGTCTATGACATTCGGCTGTTTCTTAACACTTGGCGTCATGTGGCGAGCTTTCCCCCGGATGCTATCTCGTAATAAATTTGTTGTATAAATAAAATGTATACTCTATATACATGCGACCGATAGACTATGTTTACATTACTTGTGTTGTTTTTAATTTGTAATTTTTTAAATACAAATTCGCTCTCGAAAAAAAAAAGAAAAGTTCCCTGCAGACGCTGGCCGCTATTGAAGGGAAATAACTATGTTAGCTCGACAGACAATTCAAACCATGAAGAAAGCCGAGTTTATAGAAAAGTAAATTATGGCAGGATTTCCTCTTTTGAAAGGAGTAAATAAAGAAAATACGAATAAAACTGTTTTCATTTTTTCACTTTGTCACTAAAAAAAAACATTTTCATCTTCATTTTTTTTCTTAATCAAATATAGACGCAGGCATAGATGTGTAATAAGAAGTTTGCTTCCTGCTCGCACAACAATGAACAGAATATATTTTTCTTTGAATGGAACTTTCATTTCAGTTTGTCTTAAATAACAAGACGTATTTATAGGCACCAGTGTGGCAGAGTGGTTTGGAAGCTTGCTTCACAGTTGTATGGTCTTTTGTTCAGTCCCACTTTGTGACAGTCTTCTGCTATAGCCCTAGACTGACTAAAATTTTGTGAGTGATTTGATAGATGGAAACTGAAAGAAGCCCATATGTGTGGGTGTTTACCCTTGTGATCTTTGTAAATGAGCTTCATGGTCATACAAATGATGTGTGTTTCCAGTTTTCTGTGAAAGACATATCTAGGTATGAGGAATTATTATTTTGCTTGGAAATAGGTGAGAGTTGGTAAGAAGGACAGCCGGCTGCTGAAAATCTGCCTTGGCAAATTCCATCTGATCCATACAAGCATAAAAAGTGGACAGTAAATGATGATGATGATGATTTAAGCTGGTGGAACAAGCTATCAGCTTACCTGTCTCATTTTTCACCAGTTTCCCATACTGTGTATGCTGTTTTCTTTTCTGCTTCTCTGACATTTTTCATTTTCAACACTTGATAAGACTCAAAAGGAATCTTATATAAAAAATTTTTAAAAAAACCAAGTTTTAAGCTATTGGGTTGGCAAGAAAGTAATTTCAGTTATTTAGTGTGAAATAAAGTAATTTTTTTCAAACAAAGAATGAACTTTAATCAATTATATATTTTCCATTTTGTTCTATGACCTTTTGCCATCTTTCTGGCAACTTCATGATTCCACACTCATAAAACTTCTGGTCCTTAGCCAAAAACTGAAGCAAGTGCGATTTCAGGTCATCATAGTTATTGAAAGTTTTACCATTCAAAGAATTTTGCAAATTTCGAAATAAATGGTAATCTGATGGTGCAAAGTCAGGGCTATATGGTGGATGTGATATCACTTGCTATTCAAGCTCCAATAGTTTTTCACGTGTTAGCAAAGACAATCGTTTTCAATTGATGTTATTATTGACAATCCATTTTTCATTACCAGTGATAATTCATTCCAAAAAAAGGTCAATTTCATTGCGATTGAGATGCATATCGCAAATATTGATTTGTTGTGTTAAGTGCATCTCTTTCAATTTATGTGGAACCCAGATATCGAGATTCTTAAGTAGTCCAAGACATTTCAAGTGATTTTCTATTGTTGTGTGTGCTATATTTAACCACTCTGCAATCTTTCACACAGTTATATGACAATCAGATTCACTTATGGCTTTGATTTGGTCATCATCAACTTCAGTAGGTTGACCAGAACGTTGGTCATCTTTGAGTGAAAAATCTCCAGAACAGAGTTTTTAAAACCGTTTCTGACATATGCATTCTGTTAAGCAATCAACACCGTAAACTTCACTTATTTCTTTGTGAGCCTCAGCAGCTTTCTTGCCTTTACGAAAATAAAAAAGCAAAATATAGGCGAAAACTCGTTTTTGCACTCCATGTTAAAATTGACACTGAACTAACAGCTGTAAACAAAATTACGTGCAATTTGCTTCTAAAGTAAGCTAAAAGTAATAGCTATCAAATGTCAAAAAGAAAAAAAAATCATAACACTAACAAAAGTCATTCAAAAAAATTGTAACTACCTATTTGCAAAAGACGAAATGATTTTCTTGTCAACCCAATATTTCCGAAAACACTGAATTAAACATTTAACCTTACAAATGTGATCAGACGATATTCATCTGTTCACATTCGTAAAGTTAAATGTATTTTCTATAGCACTTTCATTTGTCCAAGATGTTTGGCAGTGGGACTGAACCCAGAATTTTATGGTTAGGAAGCAAACTTCTTACCACATGGATACACCTGCATCTATGTGTAATATAATTCCTGGAGATTTTGTTTCCTGTGTGTGTGTGTGTGGCATTATATTTCAAAGTAATTAAACATCATATGTTCTTTCATAAATGGATGAACACACAGACTAGCATGTAACACTTTTGGCGCTTCTTCGTTATCATTTAACTTTACAGAATGAATGACAAAACAAATTCATATGAATACATGCGCAATATCTCCATTTTTGCTTCCAATTTCATATTACTTTTTCTCAAATAATGTATTCTTTCTGGCTGATATTCCTTTGCGATAGCATCGCAAACTTCTACCTACCATTCTTTCAATTCTGCTGTTATTCGCTCTAGGTTTGTAATAGACAGTAATGACATCATCACCATCATCATTACTTAATGTCTACACTCCATGCTGGCATGCGTCAGATGGTTTGACAGGATCCAAAGAGCACAAGGACTGCATCATGCTGCAGTGTTTACTTTGGCATCATTCTTAAGATCGGATGCCCTTCTTAATGCCAACCACTTTACCACATATACTTTGCTGCTTTTTCATGCCATCAGAGCAAGGCCATCAATGCTGGTTGGGAAAAATCTATACTTGAAGAAGCAAATTTCAACATAATTTAATGTAAATTAAATAAATATACACCATTTTATGAGAAACAAACAATATGTTTAATAATTAACGTTATAAAGTTTAATAAAGGGCTCAAAATTCACCCCCTCTCCCGATTTAAAATTTTGAGCTTTTTCATCCATTTATTTCTTTGTCTGTATATTATATTTGTCAACTAAATGTGGCGGTCCTATAGAAGACGGTGTTACTTTTGTTTTTAGCCCCAGGAGGACATTCATATCTATCAATCTCTTTATACACATATATATATGCTTATTGAGTTTAAAATTTTGAAAACGTGGTTTCTTGCATATCCGAAATCACCGTCTTCGAAAACATAAGGGAAAAAAATTTTGAAAAAGTTCAAAATTTTAAACGGGAATGGGGAGTGGTGGTAGTGGTGGCGGGGAGGGTTAAATTTTTTTTTTATTCGTAATTCCCGACATCTGAAAATTTTTTTTCAAAAAATGCCTTTTTCAAGGAGAGGTGCGAAACTATTAGCCCCTAATTTTATTACTGCTTATCGGAATGTACAGTGCGGTCACTGCAGAGACACAGTATAACTGAGATGGATTCATGGGTTGGCCTGGTCGCTCGATCGACTGAGTGTTAAAGGAATGGCTCAGTGAAAGTTGGACAAGGTTACTAACAGCAACAATACAACCCTACATAAAAATGAATCAGCTATGTCCTGCAGTTATCTTCTCTTGGTTATAAGAATGAAATTTTTGTCATATGGATTTGTTCCCCTTCTCAACCGCGTTATCTCCCCCTTAGCAGAATGCTGGGCCAGGCCGGAAGTGGTTCCCATTGTTGGAGGCAAGTTCTGATGCTTGACAGTGGTGAGAAGTGATATTACGGACTCTTATTACCTAACTCGGTCTATTTCTATCGCAAAAAGTGCTACAGCAGGAAAAAACTATTTAAAAAGAAATCTATTAACCCTGATGCTTAGTACACTGGTAGAGAAAATAGCCACTTACGTGTCGCACTCTTCGGGTGAAGACGAAGTCGCAACAGACACCGATGGTGAACCACCAAATTGTCCCATCGATGGCGGCAAGAATAAAAGGTAAACGCTTAATCTTTCTCTGTATTCATCTATTTTAAATATACACCGCAGGAGAAATATATTGAATATATAAATAAGATTTCAAACACCGCAGGCGTTAAAACATTAACTACGTATTAACTACTGTATTTTGACGTTATACAAATGTAACATCGTTTACGAATAAGTTTTTGGTTATATAGTGTTTCACAACTTCTCTCTCTCTCTCTCTCTTTATATATATATATATCTATCTATATATATATATATATATATATATATATACAATATATACATACACATTTGTGCATGCACTAACACACAGACTAGCATGGAACAGTTTTGGCGCTTCTTCGTTATCATTTAACTTTACAAAATGAATGACAAAACAAATTCATATGAATACATGCGCAATATCTCCATTTTTGCTTCCAATTTCATATTACTTTTTCTCAAACAATGTATTCTTTCAATTCTGCTGTTATTCGCTCTTTTTTATTGCAGAAAACAATAATCCAATTGTTTTCAATGTTCTATTCTATGATCATTGGTCAAAGCTTCAAACTGAATTCTCGGCGAATTACAGGTGTTTTGCAATGTAGGATACTATAAATTGACGAAAAATCTTGAAACCCTAGCTACCATTACCCCCGAAAATTCCATTCTATTCCAAAAGTCCGGATTATTTGAAATGACAGTCTATATTTAATCATATGAAAAGGGCCTGAGAAGCAATGACGTGCGATGCAGAGTAGTAACAAAGCAGTATCACATTGTTAGGTATGTGTGTGTATATAAAACACTAGCTTAATCATAGCGTTTTTGAAAAAAAAAACATAAAAAAACAACGAGGTGTAAAAGCGATGCCCTTGAATCATTACTGGGTTTCTGAAGCTGGTGGGAGGGAAAGAGGAAGATGTTCTCAAAATAGATACTTAACCCCCAGAAGCCCCAGTGCTCGTAATAGAATGGACATTGTTGAAGGTACCCCAAAACCAAGTGGTGGTGTAAAATCAGGGACGAATTCAGGTTGTTTAGAACAAGAGAAAAGAATGTAAGGTTGCATTCATATATTTGTTTATGGAATGTCCGCTAGGCGCAGGAGTGGCTGTGTGATAAGTAGCTTGTTTACTAACCACATGGTTCCGGGTTCATTCCCACTGCATGGCACCTTGGGTAAGTATCTTGCGAGTGGATTTGGTAAACGGAAACTGAAAGAAGCCCACCGTATATATATATATATATATATGTGTGTGTGTGTGTTTGTTCTTCCACCATCGCCTGACAACCGATGTTGGTGTGTTTACGTCCCCATAACTTCGGCTATGTATATATTGTATAAGAAGTACTAGGCTTACAAAGAATAAGTCCTGGGGTCGATTTGTTCGACTACAGTTGGTGCTCTAGTATGGCCGCAGCCAAATGACTGAAAAGAAAAGCATAAAAGAATACCCTGTACAATTCTTCATCGGTGCTTGTCAAAGCGTGTAGTATGATGCTTAACCACATGATGGCAGTCTAAATCCATATCTTAGTTTAAATTTCTACAAGGCCCTTCTTTATTGAAAGCATCAGGGTCAGTTCTCCAGATGGAGAACAATTTCTTCCTACCATTTTCTGAGAATCTGGAAAGGAACATGAACAAAGTCGTTCCACATATGACTAGTCCAGGGATGGGGAACCTATGGCCTTCTGGGTCAACAAATGTGGTCTTCTGCAGCCTTTGATGCAAATGTTAATATATATTTTTTAAGACTTTGATTTTTTTTGTCTATACTTTTTATGCATAAATTTACAATACACACACACACATATATACAATGAGAGGAAAAATAAATTGTGTTCAGTGATGTCACTCCCAGAAATTGGAAGCATTTTTCTATGAACCTAATGAATATAAAACTTAAAACAACATGGCTATAATGGCAACATTTCCTTGTCAGTCACACCAGCATAGTGGGAGTGAGTGACCTTACATGTGACACATGTAGAGTTCTTGTCTCGCATACCTCCTCGCTGTGGTTTGCACTATGTACTACTCAGTTAACTGTAGTCGTGACTAAGTTCATAGTGACTTGTGAGATTGTAAGTCTAAGTTAGTTTCAGCCTCATTTGAAAGCGTACATTCACCAGTGCATGCATAGTTTTGCAGACTTACTTTTTATCACTGAGATTTTATTAGTAACAATGATCGAATTCATTGCTACTCTGTTAGGCCTACTGCACTCTGTTCCAGATAAAACGGTCTTAGATAAGACACGATCAATCAGCATGCGAAACCATGTTCTTGAAATCTTGGTCATGACTTTAGCAATTGTTATTGTTTTGATTGAAAACCGTCGATATTTGACTAATTGGGTAATGATAAATAATAGTACTAATTACAGAAAAGAATATTATGAACCTAGATGATATTTATTCTCAAATGGTAGTGATAATTGCCAAATTCAAGACCAAGAATATGGTTTTGGATGCAGGTTTATCGTATCTTGTCTGAGATCGTTTTTTTCTGGGTCAGTGTGCAGCCGGCCTAACTAATTCATTATCATTTTATTTTTTTATCGGTATTCCAGAATAAAAACAATTTTCAACCCATAAGTATGTTGAAGAAATTGAAATGAATTTTGAAAGAAGAATGGGAGTTACAATATTTTTTAGTGAATAGTGGAAGCAAAATGTCTTGTGATACTTCAATTGTAATGGTTAAGAAATTCAATGTACAGCAGCATTATGCTCTTCATAAAGATAATAAATATGCCGAATTAGAGGGTGAGTCTTGAAAGATAGCACTGCAGAAACTGAAGGATGGAAAACAAAAGCAAAGACAATTTTTACATTCTGTGTTACATCAAGGGAATGGGGCGACAGAAGCCAGCTATAAAGTTGCATATGTGCTTGGAAAAAAAGGTAAACCATTCATCGATTCAGAACTCATAAAGGAATGTATTTTAGAAGTGGTAAGATGTATAGATCCAGGTAAAGTTAACAAATATAAGGAGGTGCTTCTTTCAAGAAAAAACTAATTCAGATTGACAGCATGAATTGACATGTGATGTAACAGAGCAGCTGAAAAATATAATCCACAAAGAAAATGTATATTATTCAGTAGCTTTGGATGAATAGACAGATTCCACTGATTCAGCACAGATATTGTATTTTATTTGTGCTATAATTGATGATCTTCAATTATATGAAGAATTGCTTGCTTTAGACACCCTTAAAGGAAGGATGCGGGGGATAGATATTTTTAACAACTTCAAAGAGCAATGCCACAAAGTAGGACTAAATATTAGTTATTTGGTGTGTGCTCCAGCTATGATGGCTAAGAATGAAGGATTTATTGCACATCTTAAAAGAGAAACCAAAGATCCAAGTGAACTGATTTCTTTTCATTGTATTTTACATCAGCAAAATCTGCCATTTTAAATGATATTTTGCATAAGGTTATAAGTATTGTAAACTATATTTGAGCAAATGCCACGAAACATCATCAGTTTAGAAGCATGCTGATGAAGTAATTAGTGTAGATTTGCCTTATCACTCAAAAGTACGCTGGCTGTCACAAGGGAAAGTATTGGTCAAAATTGTATCTTTATGAAAGCAAATAATTGATTTTTTTCAAAGGAAACAACAAACATTGTGATTTATCAGATCCAAACTTTTACAGAGATGTTGCATTTTTATGTGATGTTATGTCAAAACAAAATGAGTTAAGCATTTCGTTGCAAGGCAGAAATAAATCTATTTATGATATGTGGCAAAAAATTCAGGCATTTGGAAAAAAGGTGTTGTTGGTTAAATCAAAACTTTCAGAGGAACGCTTTCCCCAGTTTATGAAGGTAATGAGTGAAAATGAAGATATCTCTGGATCTTTTGAAGAATACAAGTCAGTTTTAGACTTATTAATAGAAGAATACAGCAAAAGATTCAGTGATTTTGAAAAGCATAACATCACTCTGAAACTTGCTTTTCAGCCTCACTTAGTTGATGTACCAAAAGCTCCCGAAGAGTTACAAATGGAGCTTATTGATATGTCTGAAGATAATGTCCTGAAATCTCAGTTTGACAACAGGGATAATCCCATTGAAATTTGGAAAAAGGCGGTAGAATATCCTTGTCTTTGTGAACATGCACACCGACTGATTTCCTGCGAATCCACATTCTCGTACTTGACGTAAATCAAGAATTCACTGAGAACAGTTGACAGATGAGCATTTAGAGGACCAATTGATACTAAGAACCACTTTGTTAGAACCTGATATCAAAGTGCTTTCTCAAAGTCATTCATTTGAATAAAAAGTAAATACTTGCTTAAAGGAAATATTTCAAAATTTCATATTCTCGGTGATTATAAGCTTGATTTTTAAAAAATATTATTCATTTACTTATTAAAAAAAAGTTCTTAAGTAAAATATTTGAAAATGTCATAATTCCAATTTTTATTCACCTGTCTCTATTTTTTTATGGCATTACTATTAAAGTACTTAGCGGCCTAAGCCTAGAGATAAAATGACAAAAGAAATATTTGTTCAATGCAGCCTCTATGAGGGGCGATGAATTGTAAGGTGGCCCACCCCTGGACTAATCTATTAGCTTTTATCTTTTACTTGTTTCAGTCATTGAACTGTGGCCATGCTGGGGCTGCACCTTGAAGGGTTTTTAGTGGAATCAATCCAGTAGCTCAACAATTTGTTAAGCAAATTTCAGTGGAATAAAATAACTTTCTTGAAAACAAGTAAGGGTTAGCAACAGCAAGGGCATCCAATGATAGAATATTTTCTCAAGCAGTTTCATCTAAACCCATGCCAGCATGCAAAAAGCGACCAACATAAAAATGATGATGATGATGCTTATTCATTTAATAATTTTTTTATTTATCTATTTATTTATTTCTGTATCCTCTCTCTCTCCCTAGGCGTCTGCAGTCATTAGATATTGAAGAATATCCATCTGCCCCCAAGCGACGGAAAGTTGAAAAGAACTGTAAGTCCATATTTTCTTTTATATAGTCCATGAACATATGAACTAAAATATCCTGGGGTTTATTGCCATTTAATATAATAATAGCTTCTAAGGCAGCAAACTGGCAGAATCGATAGCGCACATAGATGGACAAAATGCTTGGCGGCATTTTGTCCATCTTTGTGTTCTTGAGTTCAAATTCCACCAAGGTTGACTTTGCCTTTCATCCTTTTGGGGTCAATAAAATAAGTACCAGTTGAGCATTGGGGTCAGAATAATCAACTTACCCCCCCCCCCCACGAAGTTGCTGGCCTTGTGCCAAAATTTGAATCCAAAGTAATAATGGCTTCTGTCTCTTCTGGCTAGGCAGTGGTTCTCCCCATCTCTTTCGATAAAATACCACTGTTTGTTCCTACATTAACATATTAGTCTCCCTTGGTAGTTCACCACTGATCCCTTGTTATCACTGTTTTACCTAATAGCTACCTAGTGAATCACCAGTTTTTAAAAATTTCTATTGCAGTAATAATTCCTAGTGGATCGGTACTGCCTGCTTAGTAGAACAATAGTCCCTCCTCTTCATCATTATCATCGTTTAACGTCTGCTTCCCATGCTGGCATGGGTCAGACGGTTTGACTGAGGACTGCTGAGCCAGATGGCTGCACCAGGCTCCAATCTGATCTGGCAAGGTTTCTACAGCTGGATGCCTTTCCTAATGCCAACCACTCGAAGAGTGTGGTGGGTGCTTTTACATGCCACCGGCATGAGGGCCAGTCAGGCAGTTCTGATAATGACCACGCTCAAAGGTGTTTTTACATGCTACCTGCATGAGAACTAGTCCGGCGGCACTGGCAACGACCATGCTCGAATGTTGTTTTTCACGTGCCATCAGCACATGTGCCGGTAAGGCAATGCTTGGCAACGATCACACTCGAATGGTGCTTTTCATGTGTTACTGGCACGAGAGTCAATCCATGGCCCTGCAATGATCACGCTCGGATGTGCTTTTAATGTTCTACTGGCATGAGTGCCTCTATAAACATATTCTTTTCTACTCTAAGCAGAAGGCCCAAAATTTTTAGGGTGGGTGGGGTAGTCGATTAGGTTGACTTCAGTATGCAACTGGAACTTAATTTATCAACCCCGAGAGGATGAAAGGCAAAGTCGGCTGAATTTGAACTCAGAATGTAAAGACAGACGAAATACCACTAAGCATTTCGCTCCACATGCTAACATTTCTGCCAGCTCACTGCCTTATAAACATATTGGTATCTGTCTAGTGAATCATCTGTCTCCGCACTATTGACATGACAGTGCTAAGTGGATGACTAGTGTAACTGACGCAGAATTGTGAGTCTAAAAAGTCACTGGTGAATGTCCGTGCTAGAAAGAAGAGTTGTTACAACAGAGCCATGGAGAGATGGAACTTCCAATCTCTAGAAATGTTAAGATTTCTGTAGGTGAGAGAGAGAGGAGAGAATCGTTTGACTTGGTAAAAAATGCAGACCAACCTGAAAGGAACAAAGACAAACATGTTCTTCTTTTGGCCAAGGTTTCGTCAGCTTTTTCAAGTTTTACATGAAAAGGAAAATGAGGGTATAAAGTGAAGTTAACAGCCACCCTCAATACATATAAAGGTGGTGTAGTAACAGCCATCCTCAATACATATAAAGGTGGTGTAGTAACAGCCACCCTCAATACATATAAAGGTGGTGTGGTAACAGCCACCCTCAATACATATAAAGGTGGTGTGGTAACAGCCACCCTCAATACATATAAAGGTGGTGTAGTAACAGCCACCCTCAGTACATATAAAGTGAAGTGTGTAGTAACAGCCACCCTCAATAAAGATAAAGGTGGTGTAGTAACAGCCACTTTTAATATGTATACATTGAGGGTGGTCATTACCTTGGACTTCAGTTTGATGCTGAGGATGGTGTCATACAACCTAATGCATCTAAGACGCATTGTCACATGCTAAAGCTAATAACAACAGTGACACTTGTAGTTGAATCTTGGTTGCTCCTGTTTAGCTTGTGTACACCCTGATCAAGCAGGCCTTTGATCTAAGATGATCCATCAGTGACCATCATTTTAGAGCTATCTAATATTACATTATGTAATGTGACCTTCCCTCTTTTTAGATGGTGGGGTATTATCTAAAAGGGGTTTGATTACTATTGGACCACTTCAGTGTTTTCTTGTTGGCTGGGTGGTGGAATTTTGTTTCTTTTCCGTTTAACAAAACTATTATTTTATAATTTTTCTTCCTTCTCTTTTTTGACCACACTTGTTCACACACAAAGTTCTAGCAAAATTGACAGACTTTGGTTCGAAAATGGCTGAATGGTTTGTTCATGGCAAGAACCATTTATTAAGCCATTGGGAAATGAACAATGAAGACAAGCAGAGGAATTCCCAGGCATGTTGTGATAAACACTGCCATCACAGTGGTGTCCAATGCTTGCCCCAGCCATCATCAGAAGTCAGCAACAACCCAAACCTTAGAGCCTCTTCGGAACACAATCCTGACATTTCATCTGATGAAGCAGGTCGAACGGTGTCAAAGAAAAATTCTAAGTTAAAAGAATCCCAGTCTGTTCCAAACCAGTCTACTTTATTTAAAAATAAGGTAAGAATTGAGATTTTTCATTAATATTTTGTCCTTTGATTAATTCTTGATTATTAACTTTATTTAATAATTTGCGAAAATTGGTGAAGGTCAGCATTGGCAAAAAAAGTTGACAAAATTGGATCTGTTTGTATGGATTCTTGACATCTCACACACTTAGCAAAATTTGAGAACATTAATAATCTTAAGTTAATTATTCTTTATCCAATTATTGGTTTCCTTAACTGTGATCACTTTGAGGTTCTATTGATTGTTAAATATACATACATATGAGGTTTGCAGAAAACTTGAACATGAAGGAATGGGAGAAAAGGTGACATTGTGTCTGGCCTGAATTTGTATATGTGTATATATCATCATCATTTAACAGCTGCCTTCCAAGCTGGCGTATATATAATCAAACTTGCTGATATGGCTGATGACAGTACTGCCAGATTGGCACTCATGCCAGGGCCACAGATTGGCTCCCATGCTGGTGGCATGTGTAAAGTACCATTCAAGCGTGATCATTGCCAGAGTCACCCTACTGGCATGTGCTGGTGGCATGTGAAAAACAACATTCGAGCATAGTCGTTGCCAGTGCCACTGAACTGGCTCCTGTGTGGGTAGCATGTAAAAAACACCTTTTGAGTGTGGTTGTTGCCAGAACCTCCTGACTGGCCCTTGTGCTGGTGGCACATAAAAGCACCCACTATACTCAGAGTGGTTGGCGTTAGGAAGGGCATCCAGCTGTAGAAACTTTGCCAGATCAGATTGAGCCTGGTGCAGCCTCTGGCTCACCAGTCCTCAGTCAAACCCATGCCAGCATGGAAAGCGGACATTGATGATGATGATGATGATATATATATATATATATATATATACAAAACAATGAGAGAGTCCACTATGTGGACGCTCTAACGCTAGATATAGATCTGCAAAGGGAATCTGCCACCAAAGAATTGTTATAAATTATATATATATATATATGTATATGATGTGCAATTGTGGCTGTGTGGTAAGAAACTTGCTTCTCAATCACATGGTTCTGGGTTCAGTTCCACTGCATGACACCTTGGGCAAGAGTCTTCTAGTATAGCCTCAAGCCAAATAAAGACTTGTGAGTGGATTTGGTAGGAGGAAACTGAAAGAAGCCCGTCATATGTGTATATATCTATGTGTGTGTATCTGTATTTGTCACCTCCGTCACCGCTTGACAACCAGTGTTGGTATATTTACATCCCCATAACTTAATGGTTCAGCACAGCAAAAGAGACTGATAGAATGAGTACTAAGCTTAAAAAATAAGTTCTGCAGTCGATTTGTTTGACTAAAATCCTTCAAGGCAATGCTCCAGCATGGCCGTAGTCAAATGACAGAAACAAGAGAATATATATATATATATATACCCCCCCCCAATCATCTTCACTTAATGTCCACTTTTCCTTGCTTGCATGGGTCAAATAATTTAAGGCAGATTTCGTACATCTTATGGCCTTCATGTCACCGACCCTTACCTGTTTCCAAGTAAAGTAATCTCCCCCACCCCCTACTAGTCTGCCATTCTTCACAGAAAACTGGAAATGAACAACATCACTTTTATGACAATAATGGTTTAAAAACAACAATAACTTTTCCCTAGGGATTGGTGGTCATATGTGAAAACACCTCTCATAATGAAAGTTCTGGGCTGTTAGGCTTCTTCTTTATCGTTGTGTTGGTTATTATGTTTCTGTTTTTCTCCCTTCTATCCCCTTTTAATTTTGCTCCTTAAATCTCATTCCTATGTTCATTTTCTTCATCCATTCAGCAAAGCAGGGAAATGTTCATCTTCAAAACAGGAACACAGCCTAAAGGTAAGTGAAGTACATTGGGTTTGTTCTTTTGTTTTTTTTTCTATATGGCATGGTCGTGTGGTTGGGGAGTTTGCTTGCCAACCATGGGGTTTTAGGTTCAGACCCCTGCATGGCAACTTGAGCAAGTGTCTTCTGCTACAGCCCTGGGCTGACCAAAGCCTTGTGAGTGGATTTAGTAGATAAAAAAACAAAAAACAAAAATAAACTGGCATTCTGATGGTTAATCCCATCAATGGGATTGTGAAATTAACATGGAAGTGGCTGAGCACTCCACAGACATGCATACCATTAGCGTAGTTTTCAGGGAGATTCAGCATGACACAATGTGAGAAGGCTGGCCCTTTTGAATTACAGGAAGAACTCATTTTTGCCAGCTTAGTGGACTGGAGCAATGTGAAATAAAGTGTCTTGATTAAGGCGCCTCTGGGAATCAAGCTCACAACCTTCTGACCATAAGCCAAATACTCTAACCACTAAGCCATGTGCCTTCATTGGATTTAGTAGAAAGAAACTGAACGAAGCTCATCATACATATATACATGAATGTGTGTGTTCTTGTCTTGACAGCACATCACCATCATCGTTTAACATTCATTTTCCATGCTGGCATGGGTTGGACGGCTTGACTGGAGTCTGGGAAGCCAGGAGGCTGCTTTAGGCTCCAGTCTGATCTGGCAGTGTTTCTACAGCTGGATGCCCTTCCTAACACCAACCACTCCGAGAGCGTAGTGGGTGCTTTTTATGTACCACTGGCACAGGGGCCAGAAGGGGCTGGCAATGACTATGGTTGGTTGGTGCTTTTTACATGCCACCGGCACAGAAGCCAGTCAAGGTGGTGCTGGCATTGGCCATGTTTGGACAGTGCTTCTTACGTACCACCAGCAAGGGGATTACAACTACAATTTCCATTTGATTTTGATGTACTTGACTCAATAGGTCTCCTCAAGCATGGCATGTCGCCCTACAATCCAAGGTACTTTTGAGTGGGCTGATTATGCGATACTGGTGTAGGTTACAGCTGTGAACTCACTTTATTTGCTGGGTCTTCTCAGTCACAGCATATATCCAGAGGTCTCTGTCTTTTGTTATTGCCTCTGTGAAGCCCAACATTTGAAGGTCATGATTGTTTATATTATTGACATTTGACAGATATTTGTCATCTTGTTTGTTGTTAACATGACATTTTGGCTGATATACCTTCCAACCTTCATCAGGTGTCTTGGTGAAAAATTAACGTTCTTTGTTCAAATTCCACTGAGGTTGACTTTGCCTTTCATCTTTTCAGGGTCGATTAAATATGTACCAGTTAATCACTGGGGTCAATGTAGTCAACTTAATCCCCTTGTTTGTCCTCTCTATGTTTAGCCCCCTGTGGGCAATAAAGAAATAAATTTATTAAAAACACCCACTACACTCGCGGAGTGGTTGGCGTTAGGAAGGGCATCCAGCCGTAGAAACACTGCCAGATCTGACTGGGCCTGACGAAGCCTCCCAGCTTCACAGACCCCAGTTGACCCGTCCAACCCATGCTAGCATGGAAAGCGGACGCTAAATGATGATGATGATGATGATTATTATTATTATTTAGGTCACTGCTTGGAATTGAACTTGGAAGCTTTGGGTTAGTAGCCTGTGCTCTTAACTACTATGCCATATGCCCGTGGGCATATGGTGTAGTAGTTAAGAGCGCGGGCTGCTAACCTCAAGATTCCAATAACATCAAAAAATACCTTAGGAATGAGAACCCAGGTTCGAAATTTCCCCAAGACACCTGATGAAGGCTGGAGGGTATATTAGCTGAAACATTAACAACAAACAAGATGAGGACAAATATCCGTCAAATGTAAATAATGTACATAATTCCTCATCTCTTAAATATAGAACTGTTCATGATAGTTGTAAATGAGTGTCATTGTTATACAAGCAGCATCATTCATTTCCAATATATATATATTGAGACTGTCTGGCCATAAGGAAAATATTAAGCTTACTTGAAACGAGGGTTAGCAACAGGAAGGGCATCGAACCGTAGAAAATTTGCTTGAACAAATTTCTATCTGACCCATGCATGCATAGAAAAGTGGATGTTAAATAAAGATGCAGGATGTGTTCTTTTTTGGTGGTTAACTTTAGGTCAGTCCTGATCCAGTCCACCTACGAGGAAAGCCATTCCAGTTGGGACCAGTCCGTTTCTGGGGGTTATTGTTTTAGCTTCTTTATCCAATGTGTTTTTTCCTAACCTAAAATGGTAGGCTGAGATGTGGGTATTTTTTGTTGGAGATGCATCATCATTTAACATCCGTTTTCCATGCTGGCATGGGTTGGACAGTTTGTCAGGAGCTGGTAAGCCGGAGAGCTGCACCAGGCTCCAGTTGTCTATTTTGGCATCATTTCTACAGCTAGATGTCCTTCCTAACACCAACCACTGTAAAGAGTGCACTGGGTGCTTTATACATGTCACCAGCAATAAAAGAAATTACTACTACTACAACCACCATCATCATCATTATTTTTACTACTACTGCTTGTACAATTGTTATTTCAGCATTTCAGAAACCTATTCAATTACGGAAAAACTTCCAGCACCCTGCCAGATTAAATGGAGGCCAGAGATTCTCTACTCCATTGGTGCTTACTCGCAGCAAACTGTACAGTATACCCAGCAAGCCATGGCAACATACAGATATCTGCAGACCAATGTCCAATCAACAAAGATCCACTGCTGAAGAGGTATGTTGTATATATAGGAATAAAGTGTTTTTGGTAGCGCATAGAATAGTATATTGGTGAAAATAATAAGGTTAGACAGAAGAAATGGAGGAATTGTTCCTTAGTTTATAGAGGTACAGAAAGTTAGCAAATTGTCCAAATACTATAAAAACCCATGTAATTTGCGCACCTTGGTAATTTATGCTGGTGATTTTTCAGGATAAAATTTGTTAAGAAAAGCTTTTACTCGTGTAAAATTTGCACCCAAAAGTTTTCAGAATTGTCTATATGACCAGGGAGAAAAGGTTTTCAATTTAGTTGTATTTAGCATAATTTCACTTACTTATGATTCAATTTTATTAAATTTTCATAAAATAGAAATAATTTCTGTTTAACAGGTATCACATTAAAAGCTATTAAACTACAAAGTGTTTGTGTGGTTTATAATAATATGGCCTGGACCGTGATTACCAGCATGAACGTCAGACTTCAAAAAGTAATTAGCCATTTAATGGTTTTAGTAAATTTATACAGAAAAAGTAAACATTATACCGTCCAGCATAAATAAAAGTCAACTTCATTATGCGTATTTAAGCCATTATTTTTTCTGTAAAAACCTATTCTGACACTCAGTCAAATTCCTGCTCGAATGTTTACATTTTGTACGTCTTTTTTCAACAACAGAAATTTCTTGAAAATTCTGGAAACGATCTACTCATGTAATTTACACACCTCTAAAGTTTATTTGGCATTCTTTCGCCTATTTTGCCTTCTTTCGATATAAATATTTTATCTGTCATTCCTTCCCAGGCTGTTTTGATGAGATGTTCAAGGCTGACTTTCATTCTCTTGACAGCTACCGTCACCGACACACTCACACAGACAGTCAAACACACACTTACAGTTGTTCACACAGAGTTATCCACACACATTCATACATACAGTTATCCTTTCATACACACACATACATACATACATGCATACACACATACATGATGGTTTCTAGAAACACACCACACACACATTAAATGAATCATAAAAATAAATAAAAACAAAAAAAAGATGAGTGATTTTCATTTAATTCAGAAAGAAAATTGCTGACATGAGAGAGGAACGAACCCCAGACGCTGTGTGCATGGATGTATGTATTTCAAAGGTACAGCCTTGTCATACATTGTGTCACACTGATTCTGTCTGAGAATTACATTAAGGGTGCGCATATTTATGGAATACTCAGCCACTTACGCGTTAATTTCATTGAGTAGGTAATTCATTTGATTGAACTACTGAATGCTCATCGTTGAAACCGATGGAGAAACCATCATGTATGTATGTATGTATGAAAGATTCAAGAAACAACAAAAAAAATTACAAAAATATATCTAAAAAAATGACATACGATTCTTAAAAACAATTACATAAAAATTAAGTATAACAGTAGTAAAAAAATACATTTGTGTATGTGTGTAGCTAACTGTGTGTGTGAACCACTGTGTGAGTTTGATTGTCTGTGTGTGTGTGTCGGTGACGGTAGCTGTCAAGAGAATGAAAGTCCGTCTTGAACATCAAAGCGTGTGTGGTATATCAAAACAAAAAATAAGTAGACAAAGTCTTTTTATGGATTTTACCGAACAAGCCATCAAAACAGCTGGGAAGGAATGACAGATAAAATATCTATATCGAAAGAATGCCATTTGTTTTTTATCTTTGCGAAAAAAGAAAATGCGTAAATTACCTGGGTTTTTACAGTGTATATTTATACAGACAAATGTATCTGATCTGTTTCAGTATATCCGATTAGAAGAGAAAGAACGCTATGCACAGCTATTGAGACAGTGTACCAGTGCTAACTATCCAGATACATCTACCACCTCATTGTTTCAGTGAGTATCTTGATGGATTCGTTTACTTCTTTTCAATTTATTCTGCATTCACATTTTGTCATTGATTTGCTTTCCATTGTTTTGTAATGTCCCATGAATTAGGATATTAATATATCGATCCCGAAAGGATTTATTCTTTTACTTGTTTCAGTCATTTGACTGCGGCCATGCTGGAGCACCGCCTTTAGTTGAGCAAATCGACCCCAGGGCTTATTCTTTGTAAGCCTAGTACTTATTTTATCGGTCTCTTTTGCCGAACTGCTAAGTTACGGGGACATAAACACATCACCATTGGTTGTCAAGCGATGCTGGGGGTACAAACACAGACACACAAACATATATATACATATATATGCGCATATACATATATATATATATACATATAAATGCGCAGAGACCATCTTTCGCCACATTCCAGGGAGAAAAACTTGAAATAGTCGATAGTTTCTGTTACCTAGGTGACCAAGTCAGTAGTGGGGGTGGGTGTACCGAAAGTGTAACTGCTAGAGTAAGAATAGCCTGGGCAAAGTTCAGAGAGCTCTTATCTCTGCTGGTGACAAAAGGCCTCTCGCTCAGAGTAAAAGGCAGACTGTATGACGCATGTGTGCAAACAGCCATGCTACATGGCAGTGAAATATGGGCCGTGACTGCTGAGGATATGCGTAAGCTCGCAAGAAATGAAGCCAGTATGCTCCGTTGGATGTGTAATGTCAGTGTTCATACCCGACAGAGTGTAAGTGCCTTGAGAGAAAAGTTGGACCTGAGAAGCATCAGATGTGGTATGCAAGAGAGGCGTCTATGCTGGTATGGACACGTAGTAAGAATGGATGAAGATAGTTGTGTGAAAAAGTGCCACACCCTAGCAGTTGAGGGAACCTGTGGAAGAGGTAAACCCAGGAAAACCTGGGACGAGGTGGTGAAGAACGACCTTCGCACTTTAGGTCTCAAATGTTAACTCCACTGTGAGGTTAAGAAGCTTGCTTCCCAACCATGTGGTTTTGGGTTCAGCCCCACCTCAGACAAGTGCCTTCAACTTTCTACTATAGCCGTGGGCCAACCAAAGCCCTGTGAGTGGATGTGGTTGCCTTCTTTTATAGCCTTAGACAAAATGCTTTGCAGTACTTCATCCAGTTTTTTACGTTCTAAAAAACTTCTTTCACTTAACTTACCAAGCAAATACCATCCATCAAGCATCTGCATCAATACTCTGAACGTCTTGAAGCTCTGACGTCTGGCAACTGACCTGGTACTTGGTAAACACCCACAAAATTATTAACCATTGTGCCAACAACTACCTTGAACACCTTTTTGAGCTACATGTGTCTAACATGTGGGTATTGCCTACAAAGTCAGAAAACAGCACAGCTCCCATGACTTTCAGAAACATTTTTTCACACTCAGAGTTGCTGAAGCATGGAACAAACTACCTGCATCAGTTGTTAGTTGCTGAGACATTGCATCCTTTAAAATCTCCATGCTTTCTGAAATTCGCCAACACTACACCTGATATCCCCCTCCATATGCATGCACACATGTATATCATGACTTATACACTGTTCACTTTCCTGGCTTTTATACATAGCTCTATTTAGTGTACATGCACCTTTGATGAGTTGTAGTGCACCTGAGCACTGTATGCCATAATTTCATTATTAACTCTACCTTAGTGAAGGTGGAGCTATTGTTTTCAGTTCTGTTTCTTTGTCTGTCCGTGGACAAGATATCTCAAGAACCGCTAGATGGATTTGGATGAAACTTTCAGGGATGTTTGGCCTTGTGACTGGCATGAACTGATTAGATTTTCAGAATGATCCAGTTCCAGATAAGGATTCTAGATTATTTTTCCGTTTTTTTTTTACTTAATTTTTGAAAGCGGTAGGGTTTATTTCTAGTATTCTCGTTTGTGAGAGCAGTCGGGTTTGTTTCAGATATTCTCATTTTAAAAATCATCTCCAGCTAATCGTTGAGAGGACGTTGGTGTTACCTTGACAGAAGTTTTCACTCTCTGAGTGCTCTTATTATTATTAAACCTTTCACTCCCTATGGGATATAAACCATCGGCTCTGGGCTCTCTTTCCTGCTTCTCTCCATTTGGATCCCTACTTTTTCCTTTCAGATTTTGCTGCACCACATCATGTTTCTCTGAGGGAAGACTGCCTTCCTCTCTCGGGTCTTGTTGGTTTTGTATTGTCATCAATGCTTTTGTAACTTTGTGGGTTTTCCTGCATAGGAGTGTTGGTCCTATGCAAACCCATTTTTACCTCTGGGAAGAGGTGGTCCTTATAAGTCTGGCCTCTGTCTTTTGACCGTGTCCAGCACAAGAGACCCTACCAGGGGCTTGTGCTCTGCTGGTATACCTCTTAGGATCACTTGAGGCACACAAGCTACCACATTGCAGCAAGGACTGGATCTTGTGCTTGGAGTTTTAGTACTGGGATCAATAGAATCATCTTGTAAAGGTGCATGGCTTAGTGGTTGGGACATTAAACTCACGATTGTAAGATTGGGGTTTCTTAGTTCAAATCTTGCTGTGGTTAACTTTGTGGGGTTGGTGAAGTAAGTACCAGTGGAGCACTGGGGATGATGTAATTGACTAGCTCCTTCTCCTAAAATGTCAGACTTTGTGCCTGTAGTAGAAAGGGTTATTATTCGGACGATATGTTGTGCTTGAGAAGGCCTGTTGAGTCAAGCGAAATCGTAGTTATAGCCAATGCCAGTGTCGCCGGACTGGCACCTGAGCTGGTGGCACATAATAAGCACCATACGAGCATGGGTTGATGCCAGTGCCACCTGACTGGTTCCCATACTGGTGGTATGTAAAGAGAACCCACTACACTCTCGGAGTGGTTGGCATTAGGAAGGCATCCAGCTGTAGAAACCTTGCCAGATCAGATTGGAGCCTGGTGCAGCCTACTGGCTTGCCAGTCCTCAGTCAAATCGTCCAACCCATGCCAGCATAGAAAATGGACGTTAAATGACGATGATGATGGTTATTATTCTGACTGTCATGAACTGAAATCCTGCCAAGATTGGCATTGTCTTTCATCTTTTCAGGTTTGTTAAAATCAAGTACCAGTCACATCCTGGAATCAGTGTAATTGACTTGCCTTCTCCCCTGCATTTATATCTCTATATTTTCTTCAGGTGTCAGAAAAGTAGAAGTTCATCGACCAGTGAACGGTCAAGTAATGTTCCAACTGTTCGAGATGTGGCCTCTGTCATTCAGCTCCATCGCCCTACCATAGTGACCTGTGACAGTGACCAAGAACGGTCACTTTCAGACTTGCCATCATTACAGAAACGGTTTAGTTTCTCAGACACTGACACTTCTCAACACAGTAAGTTGTGTTCTTACTCTTCCTCTTTGCGTGCTGGAGTGGAGTTAATGTGGAAGTGTGTGTGCACGCATGTGAGTGTGTCTTTATTCATGAGTATGTATGTATGGGTTTGAAATTATGTTCATGCCTTGTTTTGAAAGTGTGTAAAGATGTGTTAGTATAGGTTCAAGCAGATTCCACTGAGGTTGACTTTGTCATTAAATCCTTTTGGAATCAATAAATACCAGTTATCAATGGTGTTGGTGTAATCAACTTACCTCTTCCTTGGAATTGCTGGCCTTGTGCCAAAATTTGAAACCAATATAAGTGCAGGCGTGACTGTGAGGTTAAGAAGCTTGATTCCCAACCATCTGGTTTTGGGTTCAGCCCCACCTTGGACAAGTGTCTTCAACTTTCTACTGTAGCCCTGGGCTATCCAAGCCCTTGTGAGTGGATGTGTTTGACTAAAACTGAAAGAAGCCCATTGTGTGTATGTGTGTGTGTATCCTTGTTTTGATGATGTGATGGTTGTAGATGGGCACCACCATCATACAAGTGATGTTGTTTGTTTCTCATCTTTGATTGGGAAATATCACCTTATTTGGAAACAAGTGAGAGTCGGCAACAGGGAGTGCATCTGGCTGTAGAAAATGTGCCTCAATGAATTTCATCCGACCCATGAGAACATGGAAAAGTAGATGTTAAATAATGATGATATGCATTGTAACAATGTTAGAAATCCATTTTTATTTTTTTTTAATGCTGTGTGCATGTGAGTGTCTGATACCAGTGTAATGATGCAGATCCGCTTGTGACAGCAACTGTGGTGATATGGAAGCTGATGATGATGACTGACAAAGCTCCCTGTTTCTGGGTTTTTCTTCTTTGCCAGGTGAACATAATTTTGAGAACTCCTCAGCTTGTCAGGATACAAATTCATCTTCAGGAGAAAAAACATCTTCAAAAGAATCATCTGAACATTTAAGGTAATGTTGTTACTTTAAACCAGCTTTGTATTGGATGTGGAGAATTTTAGTAGATGATAGTGTTGACTCCTCCCACTGAATGTGGGGGTCACTGGTTCAAGTTCTTCTACCGGCATTGTGCTGTGTTTTTGTTGAAGACTTTTAACTCTTGTTCTTGGATTGGTCTGGTCCATTTCGTTTGAAATAATAGGGGTAGCAGTCATGGTAGTTTATATTGTGGTGTTAGCTGTATAAAAAGTTGTGGTAATAATAGTGATAGCAAAAGCAGTGGTGGTGGTTGTTTGAGCTCTATGATGAATACCTCCTGTTTTAAACTGATGCAAATTAAAACTATATATCAAAATTTCGTGTTAATTGATGTTCAAAAATACCAGGGTTAATAATGATAAAAATATTTTAGCAAATTCTTCATTGTTATTGGAACAAAGGTAGTGTTTTTCAGCAGAAATATAGTACATTATTTACATTTGACGGATATTTGTCCTTATCTTGTTTCTTGTTAACACAACGTTTTGGCTGATATACCCTCCAGCCTTCATCAGGTGTCTTGGGGAAATTTCAAACCTGGGTTCTCATTCCTAAGGTATTTTTCGATGTTATTATTATTATTCAGGTCACTACTTGGAATCGAATTCGGTATCTTGGGGTTAGTAGCCTGCGCTCTTAACCACTATGCCATACGCCTGTCAAATATCCATCAAATGTAAATAATGTACATAATTCCTCATCTTTTAAATAGAGAACAGAAATATAGTAATCTGATATGTGCAGTAGAAGCAGTATTAGATTAAAATAGCCATGTGTGTATCATGCTTAAAGCAAACACATCATGCAAAAGCAGATTAATTGTGGTAACCATTCAGAGATAATATATATTTTATGGACGTACTATGTTTAAGAACACAAATGTATGAGTAGCAAGTGAAAATCGTCCAGTAGTGGTGGTCAGAATATTAGATGTACTTTTCTGCTTTTTCGTGCTTTATCAGTTGCATGTACTCTCTGTCATGCTAAGTCTAAATTCGTCGCTATTGACGCAGGAGATACAGTAACACTTTATGTTTGTAAAATTAAAGATTCATTATTTTACTCAGGCCAGATACACCATCACAAATTTTATGCACTTGTAATTTGTCCCTAATACTAAAAACGTCTTCTGTTTGGGGCTTAGAAGTACAATAAGAGTGACTGTTGTGATGTCTACTCGGTCATATTTGAATACATTGCTATGTGGGTGTTAATCTGTTGCTCTAACACCAGGTGGAGGCACGTGGCTAAGGGGTTTGCGTATTTGGCTTATGATTGTTGGGTCATGAGTTCAGTTCCAAGCAGCATGTTGTGTCCTTGAGCAAGACACTTTATTTCATGTTGCTCCAGTCCACTCAACTGGCAAAAATAATTAGGAGGAAACCCCTTCAATCATGAATGACCATGGGATTG